>NC_142608.1:40982983-41183668 GCF_041222555.1 Hakea prostrata
GGATCTATGAAAGGGAATAATGATAGGTACCCTAGATGCTTATATTTTCTTATATTAATGTTTCCCTTGAGTTTGGGAGTAATGGTTTATCCCCTTGCAAAAGATTTTAGAATTTGACTCCCCGGGTCACACACGGGTGATTTATGAGAGTCAAATTTGGGGCTTTTTGAGATGGGTCAAAGTTAATAAAATTGAAGGTACCCGTAGGATCCTTTTGTTTCCAATTAGATTTTCCCAAAGTTTTGCTTCATTATAAACTTCGAGTTGGTGGCAAATTAGTGACCATTCACTAGTGAGGTTGAGAACTACCCCTTTTTAACATAGTTTTCATATTTGGGTTTTCGTGGGAAGATTTTAGGATATCCTTTGAAACCCAAATTGGCTCTAATTTGTGATAATTATTTCTTTTGCATGAATAGGTTATATATTTTTAATCACTAATTTGTGGGAGTAGATTCTTGGATTTGGAGGAAGAACAAAGTAAAAGGTGAGGAATATACTTAACTTTATATTACATGTGTAATGATGTTAGTTACTTTTCATTATTGATATCTTGTATTGCTTTAGTATTATCTTGTGGTTATTTTATGTCTTTTTTTAAATATGAATTGCTATAATTTATGTTTATTATTACTTCTGATGTTGCTCCTTGCTTTGAAATCTATTATTGTTGTTATGAAATGGAATGTGATTGTATGAGAGGAGAAATATTATTATTTCTTCTACCTTGTATTTTCTACTAGGGTTGTGGGTTCACCCATTGCCCTAGTGACATTATATGATTGCTTATATTGTGGTTGGGAATGGGGAATGCCCTTTTGGCATTTCTGCCATAGGATACCAGAGGAGGCGTTATGGGACGCATTCCTATGGTGCCCTTGGCTCTTTCCCGATTACTGATTTACATATTTAGGGCATGTCTAGAAGTGTTTGGTTAGTTGACCTCATGAGTACTACTACCCTTTCGGCAGGGGTATTGAAGCCGGTTAACCCGTGATGTTAGTGGCTGGGTCCTGTATGTCAAGCAGGCCCACTATCATCATAGAGAGGTAGGGTTGCATATAATAGATAAGGGCTCATGGACGCTCAAGACCGGTGAAATGACCCGTGAGAGGACATGGAGATCATCCGTCCATTATATGTGGATGACCACTGGGTTAATGAATGGGGTCCAACAGATGCCTCCATTGAGGATTCCATTCATAGGTGGGAAGGTATTGAACCAACAGAGCACTAGGCGTGAGGGGAAATATCCAGACCATATGTAGTACGAGACCATATGACTTTGCGTTGGCCTAGGATTATCCTTGACACGCGCCAGATCTTATACCAATGGTGATGTGAGAGAGTGGTGACCTAATCCCCAACCATGGCTTGACAGGACTTTACACAATAACCGCGGAGAACCCAACAGACGTGCATCAGAGCCGTGAGGGAAGAGTGATGAGACTGCCCAAAGAAGACTGGTGTATGACTTAATGCGTGTCTACCATAGAGACTTCATGATAGAGTTAGGAGCATAATCATTCACATATCATATCATTGTCATTAATTACATTATTGATATTCATGTTATATGTGTGGTGTGGAATCTTGAGAATGAATGTATGATATGATGTTGAGTTGACCTCACTGAGTTCTGTTGAACTCATTCCTTTTATATGTTTTTTTTTTCTATTAGATTATGTTGCAGGTTATGAGGACTTCTTCCAAATGGAGGATGCGTTACCAATATGTCTTCTTGAAGGAGTGATCGAAGAAGAAGTGGACGCACATGGAGCTTTATGCCAGTATCAAGACTGTTTTTTTGGATTGGATTCCATTAGAGAACAAGTTTAGTTTATTTTTCCGCTGCGAATAAAGCTACTCTCTTTTCTTTTAAAAACTCTGATGTTATATTTTTATTTTGAAGTAATGGATGATTGTAACCATTATTTCGGTTTTGATAACTTAGTATGATAAACTTGATTTATTCTTGTCCATTTAATTATGCTATATCATGTTTTGTATGGATTTGTCACTGAACCTAGATCTTGCGGTGTATCACTCCCACGGGTATTCGGGTATGACTGGATCCGGCTGGGTGGGGTGTGATAGACAGCAAAGCCAAAAATAGGGATTTGAGGGTCTTCCACTACTCGGAATCAAATGAAACTTTAAACACATATTCTATAACATACCTAGCATGGAAAAATGGCTTTAAATCATATCCCACCAAGCTCTAAGGTCATCAACTAATCTTCTCTTCATCAAGGTGCAGTCTCTTCTCTATATCCAACACTGATTTCAAGTATGGGGCATCATCTTCAATCTCCATAGGTTCGGAGTCGAACACTATATCATCTACCAATATGGCCCATAGTTGACTTTCACTTCTACTTCGGGTCTTCGGACCTACAATCAAAGAGTATCCGGGTTAAGGTTAGGGCCGGGTTTCACATTCCCCCCTCCTTAAAAGAAATTTCGTCCTCGAAATTGAAAGTATACCTGGACTTCCAAAAAGATGAGGAAACTTCTCCTTCATATCTTTTTCCTTTTCCCAAGACGCTTCTTCAGGGGTATGGTTCTTCCACTGAATCTTCACCAAAGGGATAATTCGATTCCTTAACTGCTTGTCCTTTCTATCCAAGATTTTAACCGGTTCTTCCTTATAAGATAAATCGGCACAAAGTCCTTCAGGTTCTTGCTGTAGTATGTGATCTGGGTTCTCAACATACTTCCGAAGCATTGAAACATGAAATACATTATGAGTCTCAGCGAGTGACAGAGGTAAAGCCAAATGATATGCAACTGATCCAATTCTTTCAAGAATCTCATAAGGTCCAATATAACGAGGACTAAGCTTTCCTTTAACATTAAACCTCATTACACCCTTCATAGGCGATACCTTTAGAAAAACGTTCTCACCAACTTGAAATTCCAAATCCGACCTTCTTCTATCAAGCATAAGATTTTTGTCTTGGTGAGCAGTCTTAATCCTTTCTCTTATCATATCTACCATCGCACTGGTAGCTTCAATCATTTCAAGTCCTAACACTTTCCTTTCTCCATTTTCGGTCCAATATAGAGGTGTTCTACAAGTGTTTCCATATAAAGCTTTAAAAGGAGCCATGCCTATTGTAGACTGATAACTATTGTTATAGGCAAACTCAACCAAAGCTAAATGTTCATCCCAATTACCACTCATGTCAACAACACACGATCTAAGCATATCTTCCAAAATCTGAATTGTCCGCTTAGATTGTCCATCTGACTGAGGGTGGTGAGCAGTATTCAAATTCAACTGGATTCCCAAAGCTTTCTGCAAACTATTCCAAAATCTTGAAGTAAATCTAGGGTCACGATCAGACACAATACTCACAGGCACTCCATGCAGATGAACAACATTGTCCACATAAAGCCTAGCTAACTTATCCATAGTGTGAGTGATCTTCATAGGAATAAAATGGGCTGATTTGGTCAATCTATCAACAATTACCCACACAGTGTCATTACCTTTACTTGTTCGGGGCAAACTAGTCACGAAGTCCATAGTAATGTTCTCCCATTTCCAACCAGGCAAGGGTAAGGGCTGCAATAATCCAGACGGAGGTTGTCGAATAGCTTTAACACGTTGACAAGTCTTGCACTTAGCTACAAAATCTTCCACATCAAACTTCAGCCCAATCCACTAAAAATGTTCTTTCAAATCCTTATACATTTTTGTACCTCCTGGATGTACGGTAAAGATTGACTGGTGTGCTTCCTTCAAAATTTCCTTTTTAACTTCTTCAACTGGAGGCACACAAAGTCTTCCTCTAAACAATAACGCACCATCCATAGATATACTAAAATCAGGGTCCAAATCAGAATTTAAAGAAATCTTCTCTATCTTCTCTTTCAATTCCGGATCCGAATCTTGCAAGGCAACAATTCGATCCCTAAGGGTGGATCTTGCTGTCATGGCTGAAAGCACAACATCTGAACTTTGCAAAACAACTTCCAATTCAAAATCTGAAATTGACTTCAACAACGACTTGCTCATAGCATTCAAATCTAAACCCTTCTTGTTACTTTTCCTACTAAGAGCGTCCGCAACGACATTTGCTTTACCAGGATGATACTGGATATCACAATCATAGTCAGAGACTAATTCCAACCATCTTCTTTGTCTCATATTTAACTCCTTTTGGGTAAAGAAATACTTTAAGCTCTTATGATCTGTGAAAATTGCAATCTTCTCACCATACAAGTAATGTCTCCAAATCTTTAGGGCAAAAACAACGGCTGCAAGTTCCAAATCATGAGTGGGATAATTCCGCTCATAAACCTTCAATTGCCTTGAAGCATAAGCTATCACCTTCCCATGTTGCATTAAAACACAACCCAAACCAATCTTAGACGCATCAGTATAGACTGTCAGACCACCGGAATTATCGGGTATAGTCAAAACCGGGGCACTTGTCAATCTATCCTTCAATTCTTGAAAATTCTTCTCACATGCGTCAGACCAAACAAACTTCTCTTCTTTCCTAGTTAGCTTAGTCATAGGAGCAGCCAACTTAGAAAAGTTCTCAATAAATCTCCTATAATAACCAGCCAAACCTAAGAAACTTCTTATTTCAGACACCGTCTTCGGTCTTTCCCACTCGGCAATTGTCTTAACCTTGTCGGGATCGACACGAATACCTTCGGCTGAAACAACATGACCAAGAAATACCACTCTTGGAAGCCGGAAATCACACTTACTAAACTTGGCATACAACTTCTTATCTCTTAGTCTTTGCAAAGTAATACCAAGATGCTTCCGATGCTCTTCTTCGCTCTTTGAGTAAATCAAAATGTCATCGATAAAGACAATAACGAACTTATCTAACACATCATGAAATACTCGATTCATCAAGTCCATAAACACTGCAAGAGCATTAGTCAAACCGAAAGGCATGACTCTAAACTCAAAATGACCATATCTTGTCCTAAAAGCTGTCTTACAAATGTCACTAGCTTTTACCTTCAACTGATGATATCCGGATCTCAAATCAATCTTCGAGAACACTGCTGCACCTCTTAACTGGTCAAAAAGATCATCAATCCGAGGCAGCGGATACCTATTCTTAATGGTCAATTTGTTCAACTCACGGTAATCAATGCACATACGCATACTACCATCCTTCTTCTTAACAAACAAAACCGGGGCTCCCCAAGGCGATACACTAGGCTGTATATAACCTTTATTTGAGAGTTCATTCAGCTGGTCTTGTAGTTCTTTCAACTCGGTAGGCGCCATTCTATATGGAGCTTTAGATACCGGAGCGGCTCCTGGAATTAATTCAATCAAAAATTCCAACTCTCTATCTGGAGGTAATCCTGATAAATCATCCCGAAAGACATCCTTGAAATCACAAACAACTTCAACTTCTTCAAGCTTCTTTTTCACTTCCTTGACTTCACTTTCAGCTGCAGCACTTTCCACTAATGCACAAACTTGCATCAAAGCAGACAAAGTCTTCTTACTAACTCTTCCTTTATCACCTTGAAATTCAAAGGCTGAATTTCTACTAATCTGAAATTGAATTTTCCTCGAAGAACAAACAATTACAGCCTTATGGGCTGTCAACCAATCAATTCCAAGAATCACATCAAAATCTTTCATGTCAAGAATCACTAAATCGGCTTTCAACTTCTTCTTACAAATCATAACGGGACAATCTTCTATCATCTTATCTAGTTTCACAACTGATCTAGTAGGAGTACTAATCATTAAGCAACTAGATAAATTCTTAGGTATCAAGTCAGTCTTCCTAATGAATGTAGACGAAATGAACGAATGAGATGCACCCGTATCAAACAATACAAATGCAGGAATAGAAGCGATTAACAAAGTACCTGTCACAACTTCATGACTTGCATCTTGTTCCGTACTAGATATACTAAACACTTTTCCAGGCACAGGGGCAGATACACTCTTTGCTACAGGAACATAGGGCTGATTAGGCTTCTTGGGACAAGTACGAGCAAAATGACCAGGCTGCTTACAAAAGAAACAAACCGGCGGTCCAACTGAAGGTACTACTAATGGAGGCTTCGGACCCATAGGTCGAGGATTCACATTCACTGACTTAGCACTTGGAACATTCACAATTTGTCTGTTCCCACTGAATTGACGCTGCTGTCCAGCTGGTGAAAAACTAGCATTTTGGCTCACACTTCTAGGCTGAAAACTAGGAGTAGGATACGGAGTAGGCCTAACGAATCTTCTTTCCGAACGGTCAACCAAACCATTATTCCTTGGCTGCCACGTCCTTTGCACACGTGCACTTTGTTTTTCAGTTTCTTCAATCTTCTTCGAAACTTGAACTACCTGAGCGTAGCTCTCAATCGGAATCACAGTCAAATAAGCCTTGATTGCAGGACGCAATCCCTTGAAAAACTTCTTTTCCTTGGCACGATCAGGTCTTACAGATTTAGGGGCAAAGTAAAATAATTCCTCAAACTTTTGTTGATATTCCAAAACAGACAAAAGTCCTTAAGTAAGGGCCATGAACTCAGCTTCCTTTGCATCAGTTACTGCTTCAGGGAAATAGTTCTTACAAAATGCATCTTTGAAAATTTCCCAAGGTTATTCCACCAACATGCAAGGTTTCCAGAATAGGACGAGTGGAGGTCCACCAAGCATCTGTTTCTTCTTTGAAGCTTCCGTTCGGCAAACAAGATCTTCGTGCTTGAGAACACCGCAAGTGACGGAATGCTTTCTCTAATTCCCTCAGCCACTTGTTAGGAAACAAAGTGTCCTTAGTAACACCAGTGAAAGAAGGCACTTGCATCTTCAGAACTTTCCATCAGACGAGTATGAGGAGTTCCAGCTAACCTTTCCGCATTAGGAACTGCGGTATGAGGAGTCCCATTCACACTAGTACAAGTCTCAGTATGAAGAGTCATGAAACCCATCATCATTTGGTTGAACTGATTCGACTGCTGCTGCATGATGTTGCCCATGATGTTGGCAATATCATGAAAACTGTTCACTTCCGGAGCATTAGGTATACCGGTCGTATTGTCACCATCCACATTAGTGTGCTTACCAGTACTACCATTAGGAGTATCTCCATGAAGCACTTCTTCCTCATTTCCAGTACTATTAGAACCAATATTGCGATTCCTTAGTACAACCATTCTGCAAAATCAAAGTAAGTCAAAGACATCGAAAATTTCCAACATACCATCAATAACCACTTAACCTTAGTCTTAGCATATCCAAATAAGACTAAAAATCATTACTTTAATCATTAAAAAGTCACCCAAGAATTATATATCAAAATCCCAAAATTATCCCAAATTTCCAAAATTTTTCACCTTGGGTCGAGTGGCTGGGTCGAGTCTTCAATCCGACCAAAGCAGTCGACCCACGCAAACAGTGCGCGAAAAACACCTTAAAAATCACATTTTTCATTTCATTCTCACTTCAAAACACCAAGCTTCGTGGGAGAGCTCTAGGGCAAGGTTCTCTAAAGTCTTCAAGGGTCATTCTAGGCCATCTAACTTCAAGAACAAGTCTTCAACATTCTTGCAACACCATCTAAGGTAAAATCTCTCATTTCCTTGCTTTACAACTTCTAAACTGAGATGCATTCTTTCAAATATCATGATTTACTTGCTAGGATTGCTAGGAAACATGTCTAGGAATGTGTTCTAGGTGATCTTAATACAATGCCATGTCTTTACAACGCTTGCTATCGAATGGTTTCTTGCTAACGATTTCTCAACCGAAAACCCTCTTTTGAAAATCTTCTTTCATTTTCAAACCACAAAGAGTTTCGCCTTCAAATCAATTCCTACATTCTTGCAATGATATGAAGAACATGCGTATCTAAATCGATTAAGCCAATTCCAAACTTCAAAAATCGCATTTTGACCTAATTTGAGAATTTTCCCGCTTTCTATGCTTGCTGAATTTTGTCCTTTAGATCATCAAATTGATAAGTTTTTTTCTCAATAAAACATGCTAACCTACTATTCTAAGTATCATGCACATGCTAGTATGCTCAAACTGAAATTTTGCCAAAATCAAAAATTTCCGAAAAATTACGAAAATACCCTTCATGCTGAAATTTTGAAATTCTACTAATGTCAATTCTCTTCTTGTCTTCTTTACAGCTATATTGACATCATGCCTCCTCGAGGATGACAGGGTGGGAGGAGAGGCAGAGCTAGAGGTTAGGTTCCACTTTTGGAGCCGAGAGACGAAGTTAACCGCAGAGATCTATTCAGTACACCCCGAGCGGAGTACTTATATGAGGCCTTCTTCGAGCGGTGCCGCATTGAGTATGGCAGATTACTCAGGCTACGACAGCTTACCACATTTCGGATCCGTCAGAGATTCGATACGATGGAGTGGACGCATCTTTTTAATGAGGATCTTCCAGTTTATCCGGATTTAGTGAAGTTGTTCTATAGCAACCTTACATCAGTCGAGGAGGGTCGGAGACGAGGTCCATTCGAGTTGATCTTAGAGAGTCGAGTTCGAGAGACACGGATTCGATTTTCTACTAGCACATTGGCCGAGATCTTCAGAGTACCACACTATCCTCATGAGTGTGTATGGATAACGGCAGGGGGAGATAGATGCTTTCTTACTACCACATGAGCTTCATGAGATTTGCATCACACTCTGGAGAGATGACATATGTTATATGCCATGGACTAGTGCACAGATGACTGATTCGGCTAGAATCATTGGTTGCATTGTAGGCCACAACATCATCCCAAAGGCAGGGCATCACGAGAGAGTATCAGTGATGGATGCTCTACTGATTTACCGCATATATCAGGGTTATCAGGGTTTCGAGATTGATCTTTCCTTCATCATCCAGAACGTCATGCTAGAGGTCGTGACGTCACCGGGCGTAAGGAACCTTTGTTTCGGTCGTCTACTCACACTTGTCTTCCGGCATTTCGGTGTGAGGCTGGAGGATACACCGATGCAGAGACGATTGCTTGGCTATGCCATCAGAACCAGGACTATTCGGCAGATGCATATTACTCAGACCGAGAGGTCAGATGATGATGATGGTCTTGAGACTGATGAGGATGATGATGAGTCAGATGATGGTGATCGGGATGCAGGTCCAGATCGAGATGACCGGGCGGGAGATGACATTGAGATGCGTGAGGCGGATCGGGGTCATTAGAATATTCCCACATCATCACACTTTGAGACCGGAGGCCCTTCGCTAGCGGTTCCAGAGGCTGCAGGGCTGTGTTCACGAGATGCGCTCTATGACTTCCATGTTAGGGAGGATAGAGGCGAGACAAGAGAGGATGGAGTCACGGTTGACTCAGGGTTGTAGAGGATGTTAGAGCACTGAGAGAGCAGAGACAGTAGTCTTAGATAGATTGTACTAGGATTTCCTTTTATGTTTCTCAAATGTAAGTTGTTGTAGAACTTTCCTAAAATTAATGAAGTTCACTTTTGTTTCACCATCTTATTGTACATTATGCATTTCCTTTGTTGTATTAAGTGATGTTTGTTAAATCAGAATTATTGTGTATTATTCAGAGTATATTATTCTTCACTTTTAAGTTTCTAATTCAAGTGTTCTATTAATCAATTCTAAGAATACTTGAGTCACTTTTGGATTTATGACTCGGGAATGTTCTATCATTGTTTCTGTGGTTAGGATTTCACTTGGAACTATGGGCTCTGATACCACTCTGTCACATCCACCCAGCCGGTACCCTATCTAGCATACCCGAGTGTGTGATCCACAGTCCAGAAGATCCAGTAGTTAGAGAAATCAACCTCCCACATTCACAACAATATAATCAAGAACAAGACTAAATCAATGTTAACAATATTATTCAAATGAATAAAGGTAAAGTAACGAGATATTCATCAGAGTGCGGAAAAGATACCAATAGATATATAAATCAAAAGTAGAGTGAGGCGGAATCTCACTCCACGAGTACAACGGAATGTAGTTCGAAAATCAAATGGGATTACAACTGATTCTAAAGACAAGAAAGAAAGATATAATCTAAACTAGAGTCTTTTCTACTTTATAAAGGATGTCCTCATAGACATAGACTTCATCGATGATGCTCAAACGCTCCCACTCCACAGTAGGGCTAATCTCGGTAACAAGAGAGACCACTCGAGGGATCCTCACAGTAATCTTCGTAGTCGCCAGCACTTTGTGTATGGTACGCTTCTTCATCTTGCGCTTCCTCATATTGTGCTTCATAGCCATCAAAACCTGTAGAATAGTCTAACAAAGGATATTGTACAAAAAGGAGTGAGTTTCAAAGAAACTCAGCAAGGCAAGTTATTCCATAATAGCATAAATAACATAGTATCACAAACAAAGCAATAAGTGATATGATATGAGACAACAATGCATGTATGAGTCTAACTCTATGTATGCTGGTCTCTATAGGCAGACATGCTTTAAGTCATAGCACCATACTTCTTTGGGTATGTCTCATCACACAACGCCGGTTGGTAGTGGGTCCTTCATCCATCTTGGACAATCCATGGTTAGGGGTTAAGTCACCTCTCTCTCACATCACCGTTTGGTCTAAGTATTGGCGCATGTCAAGGTAAAGCCTAGCCCAATGCAAGTCTTCTACTTAGTCATATCAACTCAGATCCAGATACGTCCATTCCTCCCCTCTCGGGATCCTTTCCGGTATCCTTCACACTAGAGTCAGCGTATCCGACTCTCTCAAATACGGACTCATCAACCCTATAGGTCATCCACATATAGTAAACGGGAAGCTCTCATGTCCTCTCACGGGTTGGTTACCGGTCTTGAACGCCCATGAGCCCAAGTCTATCCATATGAAACTCTACCCACAAATGGTCCCCACAATGTGATTCATGTCCCCTCACGGATATAACTCACCGGTCTTGAGCACCCATGAATCCCCATTGCTACCACGGGTCGTTCGGTCTCAATACCCTTCCGATTCGGGTCTGATATAACAGGGGTATAACCTAGCCAAACACTGCTCGACAAGTCCTAGGTATGAAAACCAATAATCCGGGAAAGCGTCAAAGGGCAACATTGGAAATATCCCATACTACTCCCAATGAGGTCCAAGGACAGAAATGTCAAAAGGACATTCCCCAATCCCAAATCATACCAAAGCAATCACAATCATAATTCAGTCATATCATCCACGACAAATATCACATCATATGAAAGAGTATAATAAGACAAGATTAAATAAATAAGGAAACATACATGAGTAAGTATTCATACATAATCAAGTACATAAAGTAAATAAAGAAATAAGATCCTAATGTACTTGCAACATTCATATCATAATAGAAACTAACATAACAATAGCAAATCTAAGTAGTTCCCAAATTAGAAACTAAATCTATGCAAATCTATGTTAATATGGTAACAACTTTCCTTACCTTAAATAGATCCAAGAATATTCCGGACGAACAAGAGGATGAATCCAAAGTTAGCAAATAATCCCTAAAATAGCATCACACAATCATTAGGAAGTAGTCCTAAAAGAATAAGCATGATTCGAATCAAATCGGACGAAGAAAACAGATTCTGCTATTGCGGGTTGATTGGCTGGGTAGCATTGGCCAGTCGACCAGTCTGCCCAAGGGCAAATCCGAAAATAAAAAGGGAATCTTGATCCGAAACCTATGCTACACAAACCGGAATGCGACGAAACTTGGAGGGATTGTCTAACACAGTAGTCTAAGCCTAGAAAGCATAATTTAGACATCAAACCACCATTAAAACATTACTTCCTAATTTAGAACCATAGTTTCTATTTTGGTAAAAATCATAGTTTTCATTGGAAACATGCTATGAATGAAAGAGATGAACTAGAGATGATTAGATCTCATTCTAGTACAAGAACACAGTAGATCAGAGGTATGAATAATCATAGAGAAGCATCTATAATGCTAGAATGAATCAAAATAGGAAATATTATCATAGTTTAAGAAGAAATCATAAGAATCATGTTAAGAATGAATGAGATGATCATAGTACAAGAGAATGAAAAGAGATTGTAAAGATATGACTACATGGTTGCAGCATCTTCATCATAATCTCAGTTCAGAGATGAGAGTGATCATGGAAAGAATAAATCATTAACATAAAAGATAGATTACTAACCTTTAATTGAAGAACAAGAGAGAGAGTTTGCAAGATTGCAAGATTAGGTCTTCTTCTTCACTCTTGGAGGCTTGGAGATGGTTTCCCTTCGTTCTCTAGGTGTTATGGAGGCTAGGGATACTAAAATCACGAAGTCATGGGGTATATATAGCAAGATTCTCAAAACAGAAGATTCTGTTCGAGTTCAAGAACTCTGGGTCGATTGGCTGGGTAGCATTGAGCACTCGACCCAAGCACTCGACTCAGGCTGACAGCAAAGCCAAAAATGGGGATTTGAGGGTCTTCCACTACTCGGAATCAAACGAAACTTTAAACACATATTCTATAACATACCTAGCATGGAAAAATGGCTTTAAATCATATCCCACCAAGCTTTAAGGTCATCAACTAATCTTCTCTTCATCAAGGTGCAGTCGCTTCTCTATATCCAACACTGACTTCAAGTATGGGGCAACATCTTCAATCTCCATAGGTTCAGAGTGGAACACTATATCATCTACCAATATGTCCCATAGTTGACTTTCACTTCTACTTCGGGTCTTCGGACCTTCAATCAAAGAGTATCCGGGTTAAGGTTAGGGCCGGGTTTCACAAAGGGCGTACGAGCATGGAATATAGTCATCACAAATATTTTTGAGGTCTTCTAAGCGAACTACAGAAATAATGTTTGAGGGCCCGACGGAAGGTCTTTTTGACGGACGGGATTTCCCCACCGTTGTCTTCTTAGGAGCCTTTCTCTTCTTTGAGGAAGACCCTTTAATGATGGGGGCATTGCCTGGTGGGTCTCTAGGGCTAGCCTGGGCAGATCACAACTAGTTTTCGGTAACCTTATGATTCGATCACCCAGAGAGTTGGACAGAAGTAGTGGGGCTTCCCTGTTCGGCAGATTCTTCACCCTCTACCAAGAGATCTACAGAATCGCTCTCTTCAGAAGTTCTACCGCTACCCATTTTTTGAAGGAATAAACAGAAAGAATAGATTGTGCGAATGCAAGAGAAGAGAACAGAAAGATAAAACAAAGTAAGGGAAACGAAACTTACTTGTGATTTTGAGATTTAAAAGAACAGAGCTTGACTCGCGTAGGTTGAAACTAAAGAGTCGAAAGAACACAGATTGGAAAGCAGAGAAGTAAAAAGAAGAAATGAGGCATGAGGAACCTTTTATAGATTCAAAATACGAATGAATAAGTAAGATTGAGTCTGATCGATGGATAGGGGCATGCATCGATTCGAGAGAAAAGATCGGACGATTCATAAAGCTTTAATGGTCTATAGTAACCAACGATTCAAAAAACCTTCGTTATGATGAGATAAACCTAAGATACGATGGTTCGAATGACAGGGCATAATGTTTGCAGCTCCCCGATCGCCACGTGGCTCGCTACGCACAGGCAACGATGCGTCAGAACATTTCGATGGCACCTCACTGGAAAGAGATGTTAGCAGCATTAAATATGAAGATATTTTTACTTAATGAGATATTTTGTACTTGCTCACGATCGATAAATGTACCAAACCAGACCAAGCATTCCATGGCGTTGCTTGAACGCTTGGCTTGCGAGGCAAGTGATACGAGGAAAATTGCACCGAACCTGTGGACCGGGTTCATAATTTTCATCCAGGTTAGACCATAACCGGGGACCCACCAAACCCTAATTTAATGATCATAAAGGCGCCGCATTTTGGTTATCAATCCGGTAAGATCTCCTGAATTGTGTGGTAGACAAGGCTAACTTGTAGGAGGCAACTATCAGCAAAGCAATGAGGGAATCGTGCCAAGATTGATAACTAAATGCGTTCTCGAATATCAAGAAGGAAACCCTACGATCGGACGGCCACCAAAAGAGATCGAGACTTCACCCAACGGTCAAGAATTGGAGGTAAAGCCTATATAAACGAGTG
Organism: Hakea prostrata; assembly: GCF_041222555.1. Lineage (NCBI taxonomy): Eukaryota > Viridiplantae > Streptophyta > Magnoliopsida > Proteales > Proteaceae > Hakea > Hakea prostrata. The sequence goes on from NC_142608.1 coordinate 40,997,013, forward strand.
ATTCGCTCACTCCAGAGGTATCTGAATCGTTTCCAATTTACGTATTCATTATTATACTCTGCAACTTGCTTGAGCCTTGGTGATTAGTTCAGTAACTGAGTTAAGCTTCGGAGGTGGCCTCCCAACCCCCATGGTCGGGTCACATCTAACTCTGTTTTGTAGGCCATCATCAAGGAACCTGGAGGCTTGACATTTTCTGGACGCATCAGTTGCAAAATATACATAAAGGGCTTATGTGGAAACTAAAATTATTGAACAAATTTGCTTTGATAACCCTCATTGAGTTTCAACTAAAATGTAATTACAAACCCATAAGTGCATGATAATATTTCTATTTCTTTGCCATGTTTTTATTATAGAGATAACTTTTGATGTTTCTTTTATTGGACCAAATTTCTTAACAAATTTAAATGGCTTAATAGATCTACTTCTAGGCTAGATAAGAGTTAGAAACGAATTTTCTACAGATAGAAATTTTTATTTTCAAAGTTTTGATAATTCTTAAATACTTTTATTTTCTAAACCGAAAACTTAGTAAAGACGATCTAAATGGCAAATATCAACAATGTATTTAATTCCTCTCCTACCATCAATTTAGGTCATTCATAATGTTGCTACGCAATCCTGCATATCTCCTCAACCGAATGAACTTGCAAGAATGAGCTCGACCGGGGTGGTCGAGTTTCACCTCTGACGATCTAGTTAGGAAATTCTCCGATTAAGGAAGACAAGAAAGCAATGAACAATAAAGTATTGAGTAGTGATAGCTCAATTTAGTGTACCTTTCTCTTTTATTCTCTTACCCTTTTATAGGTTTTCTTTGTACGAGTTTGATTGGGACCCAAACATCATTTAGACTGCAATACTAATCTTGATGATTGAGTCCTACTCAAATATGAGTAGTCGAATCCCAATTGAATACCTTTTCTTTGGCTACAAGTCTTTTCGGATTCGTCTTGCTATTCAGCCTTTGTACTTGTTTGACCGACCTTATCTTAGCCGGTTTGACTTGATCCCAATTGCTCGGACTGGGCTCAACCGAACTGGTTCGGACTCAACAGAATTGGTTCAGGCCAAAATATTTCTCATTTATCATAAGCCCCCCAGTCACTGAAGTCCGAACTTCATACTGTTCGGATTTTAGAGATTTAATGACCGAACATGCTTGATGGGGTTTGATTTTCCGAACATCATGACTTAAGTCACTTGAAGATGTTATTTTGCTGACGTCACTTGATAGCACATTGCTCAATACAACTGAAATGATGGCGCACGTTTTTTTGACAGACTAACTTTATTGACACGTGGCCATGTACTTATGGCGCTTCATCATGATCTTTCAATTTTCGAGATCATTTATATTTTCCATTAGTACGTACTTGTCCAGGTTCCTTAGATTGGAATCTTTTGGAAGCTGAATCATTTGATCATTTGAACCGTTAGATTGAGACTTTCTCATAGTCGGATGATTGAGATTCTTGTTAAAGGTCTTTTGATCTTTCATTTTACGACCGTTGGATTTTTTCCAAAGGTATATAACTTCACCCCTCTTCTTCCTTCTTCTTTCTTATTTACTGGTTTTTTCGATGAATAGTTCTTCCTTTGCTAAATTTTTTTGCCCCTTTTTGTTCATTGCTCTTTCCAGCCATCTATTCCAATAAGTAAGTTCGTTCTTCTCTTTTATGACTTTTGATGGTTTTTATTTTCTCATGTATGCTATATTCTGAGACTATTTTGCATTTTTCTTTTTTGTTTTCGTTCTTCTATTTTCTGCAACTATAACTGTACCTTAGTTTTCTTATCTGTGATGGGTGTCAAGTCGGTAGCCTCTAGACCTTCTAGGTCTTCGGTTGAGCAGTTCTTCTTCGATAGTGAGAGAACCCATTCTAGGAGTGAGGATGTGTCTTCCCCTGGTTATAGCGACATAGAGAGTGACACCTCTGTTAACCCCAACTTGCCTCCTGGAACTCGTCTGAACTTTCTTAGTAGTGAAGAAATTAAATCTTTGAGTATACTTGCCCGATTTAAGTTAATAAGAAGAGGTGGTTGGAGAACCTTTCTCCTTCTGAGCTAAACCTTGAGAGAAGCCGACCTAGGACTCCTGAGCATGTGGATTTTGATCCTAGCAGTTCGGGTCCCAGTTTTTTCCCTTCTGAGCTTACCAAGAAAGATCTAGAATTTATTCGTGCTTGGTATGCCATCATGGATGATTTTGTGATTAGAGTCCCTTCTTTTCATAAACGGACACACTGACCTCCCTTAGGTGAGTTTGCCGTATATGAAGATGCATTCATTAGTGGCTTTAGGCTTCCCATGCACCCTGTCTTTGTAGATATTCTTAATCACTTTGGGATGTGTCCGGGAATGTTGGCGCCTAATAGTTGGCATAACATTATTTGCTTTTAGGGGTTTTTGTAAGCAAAATGAGGTTGGTGTTTGTCCGACCATGAATCTTTTTCTTCATTTTTCCATGCACAAAAAGCAAGAGCAGGATTGTTGGTTTTATCTTTCAAAACATACTGCTCTTCAGTCTGGCTGGGAAGGGAACTTCATTGGAAAAGGTACCCTTCCTTCGAATACCAAGGGTTGGAGACCTAGATATTTCTTTGTATGCCCTCCTTCTCCCCCTAGCTTTCCCACTTCCTGGCCAAAAAATCCTAGAGAGAGTTCAAATGTCATCCCTTCTCTTTCTCGTTCCGAACAGGAAGCAAGGGATTGTATTCGGGGGATACCCATCGAAGATCGGAATCTTTTTGCTGTGAATGGATATTGCCCGGAATATCCAAGCATTCTTCATTATTGGGGATTCATGACTGGTAAGACTAGTGTCTTTTGTTTTCATGTTCTCTTTCATTTTTATTCTTTCCAAGTGACCTTACTCTGAATTAATGCAGTGCTGCTCGGTGAAGAGGATTTTGAGGCTGCCGCGGCCACTGATTTGCAAGAAGTGCAGGTGAAGCATCCTGCCAAACTGGATAAAGGCCGTTCTAGCCGTGCTTCTTCTGTTAAGGGGAAAACAATTCCCCAAGTTTGAAAAGAGAGAGCTGCCGATCTCCCTCCTTGTGCATCAAAGAGGGTAGCTAGCTCAAGTGGTATCTCTGAGAAGGTCTCAAATTCCGACCCTCCTTTGTCCATGGGTGAAGATATTTCTTTCAAAGATGCCTCGGAGACGGAGATGAGGGTCCCAGAACCGACCAACGTTCTCCGTCCAGAGTGGTCGCTGGACGCCAGTTCATCGGTGTTCAATGGTGATTCTCGCTCTATGTCCCGAGTTGCCAACGACTGGTTGGGTGGAGTTCTTCTTCTAGCTGAAATGTCCTATGTTCAAGGATTGCAAGCCCACAATATTACTGTGAGGTATGTATTGGTTCCCCTCCTTTTCAGAAATTTATTTTCTTTATTTGTAAATTTTTTTACTTCTTTGTTTGCAGGATGGCTTGTGCTTTGGTCCAATCTCTGGGTCAAAGTGTTGATTTTACCAGGCAGGATTTCTTTTCCCTTCAACAAGTTGAGCAACAGAACAAGAAGTTGGAAGATGAGTTAACAAGAAGTTGGAAGATGAGTTATCATCTTTAAAATCGAGCAATAATTATTTGGTTGCTCGGGAGGCCGAATTGATGAGCGAGTTGGCCATTGTGAAGGGGAATAATGAGGCCTTGGTGCTCGAGAAATCTTCCCTTCAGACCAGTTTGGAAGAGGCTGAAGGCTCCTTGGTCGGCAAGGATGCTGAGATTTTTAGTCTCTGAGCTAAGCTGGAGAGTTCGGACAGTGCCGTTGCTCGTTTGACCAAGCTAGTCGAGGAGAAGGCTCCTTGTGTTTTTGAAGATCTTTCTAACGAACTTTGTCACGAAGTTATTAAGAGATGGGTCAGGACGGTTGGATGTAGGAAATTCATGGCTAAGGTTGCTTCACTTGGGTATCTCTATGCTCGGCGTCAAACCTATCAAGGCATTATTGGAGCCTTCAGGGATCTGGATCTGGAGAGGTTCCAAACTTTGATTGATCCAGGAATTTATGACATCCTTAAAATTCCTCGACCACAATGGTGTGATGATGCCCCTAGGTCTCCGAAGCCCTAGAATGTTGAAGTGATCGGTTTTTTGGACTCAAATTGGGATCCCATGCCTGAGTCTGGAACTTCAAGTTTCTTTGCTACCAAAGATGGGTCCAAAACCGACCAAGCCAAGACCGACTAAGCCTTTGTATATGTTATTTTGTTTTGAACATATGTATGTTTGACCATTTGGGTCTTTCTTATGTAATCTCTTTTTTGTTATCTATAGGCATTTCATAGCTTAGTCGGAGTGTACATGTTTGTTGTTTGAATGCCCAGCTTTGCATGAGTCGTACTAGCTTTTATATTTTCCCGAGTATCGGAACTCGGCGCCCAAGGGACTTTGGTCTTTTAGTGCCTAAAGGACTTAGGTCTTTTGATGCTTAAGGGATTTAGGTCTTTTTGTGCCCAAGGGAGTTAGGTCGTTCATGCTTTTGCGCTTTCCCGAGAATCGGTGCTTGGTGCCCAAGGGGCTTAGGTTTTGTGGTGCCTATAGGATTTAGGTCTTTTGGCCCCTTAGGTCTTTTTGTGCCCAAGGAAGTTAGGTCGTAACGCTTTCTCGAGCATCGATGCTCGGTGCCCAAGGGGCTTAGGTGTTTTGGTGCCTAAAGGATTTAGGTCTTTTGGTCCCTTAGGTGTTTTTGTGCCCAAGGGAGTTAGGTTGTATACGCCTTTGTGCTTTCGTGAGCATCTGAGCTCGGTGCCCAAGGGGCTTAGGTTTTTTGATGCCTAAGTGACTTCAGTCTTTTTGGTGCGCAAGGGGCTTAGGTCTTTTGATGCCTAAGGGACTTAGGTCTTTTGATGCCCAAGGGACTTAGGTGTTTTGATGCCCGAGGGACTTAGGTCATTTGATTCCTAAGAGACTTAGGTCTTTTTGGTGCCTAAGGGGCTTAGGTCTTTTGATGCCTAAGGGACTTAGGTCTTTTTGGTGCCTAGGGGACTTAAGTCTTTTGATGCCTAAGGGACTTAGATCTTTTGATGCCTAAGAGACTTAGGTTTTTTTGATGCCTAAGAGACTTAGGTCTTTTTGAAGTTTTATTCCTTTTATTATCCCTCGAGCATCACAGCTCGATTTTTATTTGAGTTGTAATGATATGCTTAGAGATTCAGATAATTTGCAAAACTTCAATAACTATAATAAAGCCAAGCCTTCAAAGAGTCTAAGGCATATAAAATCAAACGAAGATTCAGACCTGTATGTCTGTAAATTTAAAAAGACTGGAAAATAAAGGATCGAAAGACTTTAAAATTTTTTGAGGACTTTATACTATCCTATTAATAGTATTTCCTCAAGTTGTTCGAGTTCCAAGTTCAAGGTATTAGCTGCTCGGTTTTTGGATCACACAACTTGTTTGCTCCAGGTGCAACTTGTTGTACTACGATATATGGTCCTTCCCAGTTTGGAGCTAACTTTCCTTGATTTGTGGGATTAGAAAGATGATTTTCGAAGGACTAGATCTCCCGGTAGATATTGTCTTGGTTTAACTTTTGCATTGTATATGTTGCAATGCGTCTTTGATATTCTTCCAAACGATTCTGTGCTTTATCCCTGATTTCTTCAATGAAATCTATGTTTGCCCTCATTCCTTCAATGTTTGCTTCTTCATTGAATTCTTCTTCTCTGATAGATCCAACCTTAACTTCCACAGGAATCCGAGCTTTGACTCCATCCGCTAGTCGAAATGGGGATTCGCTGGTGGTCGTTCTGGCAGTTATTCGGTAAGACCATAGAACTTTAAGTAATTCTTCTAACCATTTTCCTTTGGATAGATCCAATCTTTTCTTTAATCCTTCGAGCATTGATCTATTGGTAACTTCTACTTGACCATTACTCTGTGGATATGCTACAGAAGACCAACGGTGCTCTATACCATGCTTTTTGCAGAATTGTTCGAACTCAGAGTTTTCAAATTGTTTTCCATGGTCGGTGATGATGATTTTTGGGATTCCATACCGATATATGATATTATGTGTGACGAATTTTTTCATCTAATCGGTATTGATGGATGCCAGTGCCTCGGCTTCAACCCATTTAGTGAAGTAATCTATCGCCACCACCAGATATTCTCTACTTCCTAAAGCTTTTGGTAGTTTTCCTACCAAGTCTATTCCCCATCTAGCGAAGGGAATTGGAGAGAGGGTTGATGTTAGGGGCATTGCTGGAGCGTGAGGTATGTTGGCATGTGCTTGGCATTTGTCACACTTTCGGACATATGTTTTCGAGTCTTCTTGTAGTGTGGGCCAGTAATATCCTTGACTTATTACCTTATCTACTTGCGCTCTGGCTCCTATATGGCTTCCACAGTTTCCCTCGTGAATTTCTCTTAGGATGATAGTTGCTTCTGGAGCCTCTACGCATCGTAGTAATGGTCGGGCAGAGACTTTTTGTATAACTTGTCGTTTCTGACTGTGTATCTGGCTGCCCTTTGTTTTACAGCTCTAGCTTCTTTTGGATCTTTTGGTAGTGAGTCATTTTCCAAATAATTGACTATGGGGGTCATCCATCCATGCTCGGTCTGTACGTGCAACTGGTCGGTCATATTTATGGTTGGAAATTGGAGCTCTTTCATGTATACGACTTGTTCTGTAGCATCCATATTTTCCATAGCTAATCTGGATAGAGCATCTCCCTATTCGTTTTCTATCCTGGGGACTTGTTTGATTTGGATGTTTTTGAAGTGTGGTTTATATTGGTCGACCATAGACAGATATCTACTCATCCGCTTTTCTTTGTCTTCATATAGTCCGTTTACTTGATTCACAATTAATTGTCAAGTCGCTTCGATCTCTATGTTATGGATTTCAAGGGTCTTTGCTACACGAAGACCTGCGATTAATGCTTCATATTCTGCTTCGTTATTCGAGGTTTTGAGTTTGAAGCAAAGTGCATATCTTATTTGGAATCCACATGGGCTTATTAGGAGTAATCCTGCTCCACTTCCTTTAGCATTACTAGATCCGTCCACCGAAAGTATCCATCTTTTGACATTTTCAGAGGTAGCTTCTTCTTCCTGCTCATGCTTTGGCTCTGAAGTTTCGAGGATGAAATCGGCGAGGACCTGTGCCTTAATAGTTGGTCGTGGTTGGAACTCAATTTGATGTTCGCTTAATTCATTTGCCCATGTCACCAGTCTTCCGGCCAGGTCTGGTCGGTGCAGTTTTTCTTTAGAGGAAATTTTGTTAATACTGCTATAGGATGTGACTGGAAATAAGGTCTTAGCTTTCTTGCTGCTACGACCAAGGCCAAAGCTTTCTTATCTACTTATGGATACCTTGTTTCAGCATCAAGTACGTGACTCACGTAGTAGACTGGGCTTTGTTGGTTTTTCTTCCTCTTGTATGAGCACCGCACTGATAGCTATTGGTGAAGTAGCCAAGTAGATGATCAATTCTTTTCCAGTGGTTGGTCGTACGAGCAGAGGTGGAGTAGTTAACTTCTTTTTTAATTGCTCGAATGCCTACTGACATTCCTCGTTCCATTCTGGTACTCCCTTTTTGGATGTATTCTTTAGAGATTGAAAGAAAGGGAAACATCTTTCCCCTGATCGGGCAATGAATCTGTTTGAAGCTGCAATCTGACTAGTGAGACTTTGTATTTCCTTGACGCTTTTTGGTGGCTTCATCTCCTGGATGGCCTTAATCTTTTCTAGGTTGGCCTCTATCCCTCTTTGGGATACCATAAATCACAAAAACTTTCCTGATGATACTCCAAAAGCACACTTCTCTGGGTTGAGCTTCATTTTGTATGTGCGAAGTACATCAAATACTTTTGCCAGGTCTTGGAGGTGGTCAGATTGAGATGTGCTTTTAACCAACATATCGTCGACATACACCTCCATATTTCTTCCAATCTGTTGTTCGAATATTTTGTTGACTACTCTTTGATAAGTTGCCCCTGCATTTTTTAGGCCGAAGGGCATCACTTTGTAGTAGTAACTATCCCTGTCGATCATGAATGCTGTGTGCTTTTGATCATTTGGATTCATCAAAATTTTATTATATCCTGAGTAAGCATCCATGAAACTCAACATCTCATGTCTTGCAGTTGCATCAATGAGTAGATCTATTCTTGGTGGAGGATAACAATCCTTTGGGCAAGCCTTGTTGAGGTCGTTGTAATTTGTGCACATTCTCCATTTTCCGTTGGCCTTTTTCACCATTACCACATTAGCTAGCCAAGTTGGGTGATCAATGGGTTTAATGACCCGGATTGCTTTAGCTTCTGCACTTCTGTTCGGATGGCCTCATGCTTTTCTAGAGAAAAATTTCTTCTTTTTTGAATTGTTGAAATTGCTTGAGGTTCGATGTTTAATTTGTGCTCGGCTACTCTTTTATCTATTTTGGCATATCTTCGGCCGACCAGACGAAGACGTCCGAATTTTCTTGTAGAAATTTGGTTAGCCTGATTTTGAATTCTACCTCTTGTTCTGCTCCGATCATCATTCCTTGATCTTGTTTTGTTTTCAGACTAACTCTTTCCAACCTTTCCACTAGTTCTGCTCTTTGCATTGTTTCTTCATCTCAATCATCCCTAATCTCGACAGTCATGGTCGAGCTCATTTTTGCTCTTTTTCTCATGTAGTTGGCATAACTTTGCCGGCTTCCTTTCTGGTCGGCAGAGCATTCACCTATCCCCTTTTTTGTGGGGAATTTCATCTTCATGTGGGGGGATGATACTACCGCTTCTAGAGTACAAAGGTTGGTCGTCCTAATATTACATTATAAGCAGATAAATCTCGGACGACCATAAAATTTGATTGAATGACTCTATCTCTAGGGTATTCGCCAATGCGGAGATCTAATCTAATAGTTCCCTCTACTCGGGTTGATGATCCTGTGAAACTGTACAGGTGTGTTCCACAAGGGACTAGCATATTTTCGTCCAGCCTTAACTTTCTGAAAGCTTCTAGTGATAGGATATCTGTTGATGATCCTGTATCAACTAAAACTCTATGGACCTCAGTTCCGGCCAAAGTGACCTTGATGACTAGAGCATCGTGATGGGGAGTGTTTACCCCTTGTTTGTCTTTGGCTGAGAAAGTGATTGGTTATGACGTATCCCTCTCATTTGGCTTTTCGAGTTCCGCGTTTCCTATGTATCGTGCTTTTCTCTTGGTGGTCGTCTCCGATCACCTCCTCCCTCTTTTGGTCAGATCTTGTGATTTGGGTATTTTTCTTTGCTTGGGGATCTCAATCTTTTTTTGTTCCCTTCTGTTTGTGGTCGGTTGACCTGGCCTGGTTGGATATACTTCTTTAGTTGTCCTTGAGATATTAATTTCTCAATTTTTGTTTTCAATTGTCTGTAGTCATCCGTCCAGTGCCCATGATCTTTGTGGAATTCGCAATATTTGCTTTTATCACGCTCCTCTGGTCGGGAATACAGTTTACTAGGCTACTTGAGAATTCCTTGATCTTTGATTTGCATTAGGATCTCCAATCTTTTTAGGTCTGATATTCCTTATTGGTCAGACCGACCATCCCTGGTCGGGTTTATGGTCGGTTTCTTGACCATGGGTTTTTCTTTATGCAATCTTGCTTCGGTGATTGGATGCTCCTTTTTTCGAGATTCGATTGTTTCTGATATCTCTGCTTCTTTGTGACATTGTTCAACAAGGTCTTCATATGTCTTGGGCATATCTAGTAGGAGTCGCTCGAGCAGGCCCTCATGGCTGAGTCCTTGGTATAATACGTGGAAGGCAATCTTCTCATCTAGATTTTCAATCTGCATGGTTAGATTGTTGAATCTTTGAAGAAAACTTCGGATGGACTCCGTTCGCCCTTGTTTTTTAGAAAACAATGTATCTTCTCTCTTTTTGGTACCTACTCCACTTTGAAATCGTAGTAGGAAAGTCCAACCTAGATGGTCAAAACTTTTGATATAGCCGTTTGGAAGTGCCAAGTACCAGTCTAACGCTACTCCGGTTAGCGAAGCGGGAAAACTTCGACACATGGCTGCTTTACTATGTCTAAACGTGGACATGATGGACTTATAGTGTGTGATGTGATGCTTTGGACATCGCAATCCATCAAAAGCAGTGAAAGTAGGACACTTGAAGCCTTTTGGCATCTCTCCTTTTGAGACGCTTTGGATGAACGGATCCTCTTTTCAGACATCATATAGCTCGTCTTTGCCAGGGTTCTTCAATTTTTTAACCATTTCATCCAATTTGGTGATGCGCTTATTCATATCCTCGTCCCGCTTATTTGGATCGTTGTGACTTTTTTTATCCTTCGAATTTTTTATCGGATCCGTGCTACTTCCTCGGTCTCTGTCCTCATCGATCGGAGGATTTTTTTCTCGAATAATTTCTTTTGAAACTCGAGGTTTTTCTATCTCCTTCCCTTTCTCTCTTTGCAGTTCTTTTTGGGATGGTTGTATTGCTTGGTCGAGTACGAATGGTCGGTCATGTCTGCTCCCCTTCGGAATTTTTTGTTTTTCCTGAGAACCTGCTTCTGGAGCAATTATATGACGCATGGCCATCCTGACCAATTCACTCAGGGATGAGATTTCTTTTTTGAGCTTAGATTGCTCCTTTTGAAGTTCGTCAATCTGATTCATTGTTGTGAATTGATTTGTTTGAGGTTCTTGAAGAATTGGAGGATTTTGCTGAGTTTGGAGCTCGGGAAAATTTTCAATTCCTTGCGAAGCTCCGCCCTTCTCGACCTCCTTTTCTCCGTCAGATCCGTCTCCTGTCAATAGTCCTAATTTGGTTTTCATGATGGCTTTTCGATCAGTTTCCCACAGACGGTGCCAATTGTTGCTACGCAATCCTGCACGACTCCTCAACCGAATGAACCTGCAAGAATGAGCTTGACCGGGGTGGTCGAGTTTCACCTCCGATGATCTAGTTAGGAAATTCTCCGATTAAGGAAGACAAAAAAGCAATGAACAATAAAGTATTGAGCAGTGATAGCTCAATTCAGTGTACCTTTCTCTTGTATTCTCTTACCCTTTTATAGGTTTTCTCTGTACGAGTTTGATTGGGACCCAAAAATCATTTAGACTGCAATACTAATTTTAATGATTGAGTGCTATTCAAATATGAGTAGTGGAATCCCAATTGAATACCTTTTCTTTGGCTACAAGTCTTTTCGGAGTCGTCTTGCTATTCAGTCTTTGTACTTGTTCGACTGACCTTATCTTGGCCGGTTTTACACACTCATCATTAAGAGTAGTTATTGAAAAATTATTTGGAGTTTTGAAAAAATGTTTTTATATTTTAAAGATGGTGCCGTCATATAGTTTCAAAACGCAAATGCTTATTGTGATTGCATGTATGAAGATACACAATTTTATTAGAAAGCAAGGGGTATTGGATTGACTTTTTGAAAAAGCAGAGAGATGAGAGTTTGATGATAAAAATGATGATATCGATAGCAATGATACTAGGTCATGAACATTACAAATATGGTATGTCGTATGCAACAACAACAATGGGTAGCATATCGAAGATAAATTGTAAATTAGATTAAGGAAGCCTATGAGGATTGATGATTAGTTTATATATGTTTTGTTCATGCATTAATTATTTTTTTACTATTACTCAGTATAACATTTGATTCGTGGACCTACATGTTTAGTGCTTCATGCGTTGAAGACTATTATGTGATAAAGGAGAAATATTTGATTCCAACCTTTAACTTTGTCTACAATTACTAATGCCCCCCTACCGTTAAGCTCCGTTAGTTTACCGATGATGTGGCATCTATATATTTTTTTTAAATCCCAAAAATAACCCTGCAGTTATCTTTTTACTTATTTGCTCTTTTTTCAAGTTATAATACTACCCTTGATAGGAAAAAATTAACTTTAATTTCACTTTTTAAAAAAAAAAGAAAAAGAAACCACCAAATAAAGGAAAGATGTGATTTTTTTTTCTCTAAAAATAAATCACCAAATAAAGGAAATATGTAATTAAATAGAAACTAAAATATTAAGAAATATCAAATTTAATTCAAAGCTAAAAATTGAAAATCACCTAATATATGCTGACCATTATGTATGTTACCAAATTTTCTATCAATTAGATATTATATGCTAATTTGTTTGTAAAACTTCCATCATGGTGATTATGAAAATTTTAAGTGGAATGTGAAAATTTCAACAATCATAAGTATGTGGTCCCACCAAATTCAAAACTAATTCTAAAATATAAGATTTTAAGGATATAATTGACATGCAATATAGTTTCTATAAATGAGAGTAATGCCATTTTTTTACTCCTTAATTTTAAGGGCAAAATAGATATTTCATATTTGATGTTAACAGTCACTTAACACCTTTAGAAGTGAAGGGGGCAATAGTAATTTCACAAAGAAGGGGGTTTGATTAGTAATAAAACCAAAGTATAAGGGGGCAATAGTAATTATCCCAAATTAAAATACTACTTGGTGGAGGATGGAAAAATTTCAGATGAGGGATGTAGATGGCTTCCGTAGTATTCGATTATCATGTGTAATTCCTTTCCACATAGCCCCAAATCCAAGTGAAGCACATATCAAACGAACACATAATACATACATTTTGGGTGATTTCATTGTTTCTACCAGATCTATATAGTGTTTGGTTTGCAATTAGAGTTGATGCACTTATGTGTGTTCCATCTATTGCCCCAATACATTTGCCAAAGAATGTGTGATATTTTTTATTTGATTTAATTTCAGGTGGTGTTTTCTCAAATGAGAGTGGTATTTCTATCTATTTTGCAAATATTTAGAGTGTTTTCAATACATTATGAAATGGCAGTTCATTGTTTCACCTGAATTTTGATATCATTCTCACAACATCATTCCTAATATTGTAAGCCATATGAAAATAGCCATTGATAATTGTTCTTTAACCATGGCGTTTTTTGTATTTTTCATTAAACTTCTTTCCTTTAATGCACATAGAAACCCATTGAATGCTCCCTTGACATAAGGGAAGATGTGTTTCAACGCAAACTGGGGAAGCTGTGTGTTAGGCCCCTAGTTACTCTAATCTATTCTAGGAAGAACTAAAACAACAGTAGTTAGGGTTAAATGTTTAGTCAATTATGTGATTGATTAGGGATTAGTTATTGGTAAGTGTTTTGTTGTCAGGGGAGAGGATGAGAGGGGATATCGAAGAATTGTATTAGGTTTGTGCAAGGAGACTTGTAGGAGAGTACTAGCCTTTCATAGCAAGGGTTATGTTACTTGGTTTCTGTTAAGACTAAATATGTATTAGTTGTTTTGTTCTATTGTGGGCTGACTAATCAAATTGGTGGCCTAATAGTAAGTGAATCTAAGGAAAAGATAACTTGTTGCATTTGGGTTCTTAGCACTATATTTCAACAACAATTTTACCTTATTGTTCTAGTTGACTAAGCATTATCTATGTAAGAATACTCTTAATTGGTTTAGTTCTATTAAGAGTTTTGGTTCATATAATTTTCTATTTCTTGTTGCCAAATAAAAGTATTTTACGTAATAGTGTTCTTTTCTCTTCATTAAAAATAAAGAACTAAGGATCACACTGATCAATTTAAGCCATTCTACCACAATCGATTTCATCAACATAGTATCAGAGCCGAAGGTCGATTAGGGAAGAAGAACCAAAAAAAAAAAAAAAAGGTGAGAAAAAAAGAGGGAACTAGAAAAATTGATTCTCATTCTCTTTCTCTTTCTCTTTCATATTTGTTGCAGCCTCCACCTTCTCTACCATCTGCATCCACCGCCGCCATCACCTGCTGCAACCACAACTCTCATTTTTGCCATCACCTACATTAGTCAATGTACCTGCAAAACAAGAACAACCATCGTCCTTGCAAAACAGAAGGGGGGAAGAAACCATTACAACACCTTCGATCTAGAAGCTACAAGTATCACCATTCCAACACCTTCGATCCCTTTTTATTCTCCTTTTCTGAATCGCAAGAGCCTTGCAACATTAAAAAAAAAAATAATAATAAAAAAAATAAATAAATAAATAAATAAATAAATAAATATATATATATATATATATATATATATATATATATATATATATATATATATATATATATATTGCATCCTCTTCTTCCACCATGCTCCCTCCACATCACCTCTCTGTACCTTGTTCGACTACAATCATTTTTTTAGTTTTCCTTTAAACCACAATAACTAGTTCAATGAAAAAAAATAAATTAAAATGATGTTGTTCCTTATCTTATGAATCCTATGAATCCTCGATTTATTTGTGTGAAATCCAGCCCAAACCCTAACCCAAAAATCCATTTGTTTGTAGGTCCGAAGACCCGAAGTGAAGGTAGAAGGCAATTGTAGGTCATCTCAATGGAAGACATGGTGTTTGACCCAAAACCCATGGAGATTGATGATGGAGTTCCCTATTTGGAAACCTTATTTGATTTGGGGAAGAAATTGCATCTTGATGAAGAAGAGCTTGATGGATGGACTTGAGCCCTAGTTGGAAATATTTTGGAAGGCCCCTCTGTGCTAGTTAAGTCACTTGTTTGAGTTGTGAGAAGCCCCTTTGGAGTTTTGAGGTTTGGAGCTTGAAAACCCTGTTTTTGGCCTTGCTGTCAGGGTTGGTCGATCATTTGAGCGACCAACAGTGATAGGGACAGCAAGGTAAATCTCTGATTTTTAGGTTTTTTATGCTCTATTTATTATAACTTCGTGGTAAACAGCCCCATATTGTTGCTAAGCCTCCAGAGAACATGGGAAGCCTCTTTCAAGCATTAAAATTGGAATTTTGGAAGATCCTCATCGAATCCTCAAAGCTTTTCGGTGAATCTTCTTCCTTAAGGTTGGTATTCACTCCTACTCACACTTCATCTACTATCCTATTGATTTTTCTATTCTCTATGATTTGAAGGATGATCTTATGTCATTCCGATGACTGATCCTCCAATCTCTGCTGCTCTAGAGTGGATCTCCATACACTCTTTAACTTTGTGAATCTCCAAATGATGTTTTCGAAGGGAAATCAAGTGTAATCTTCATGATTGAATATCCATTCTAGGTTTTTATTTATTTATTTCTAAAGCATGCTAAATTCATTCCCATGATGATTTTTGATTACGATCTACTGTTCTTTTCTTTCTAGAGTGAATTCTCATTCTCTCTAGCCTTTACGTAGAATTCACGGATAGATTTTGGTAAAACCTAGTTCTTGATTAAATTAGAATTCTACTCTAATGATCATTATTGATGCCTAATCTATGCTAGAAAATCTTAGTTTATTGTTTTAGAGTTTCCCTTAAAATTTTGGAGTGTTTTGAGGCCCAGAAGTTGAGTTCCGGATAAAAAATTAGGGATTTTGTCCATACGAACAGGGCTTGGACAATCGCCTTGGTCAATTAGCTTGACAGACCAAGCTGACCGACCAATAGAGTCAGGGACAACAAGATTTGCCCTGTTTTGATCCATGTCACTTCCAATCTTCGAGGGTTTGTTCCTAATGCTTAACCTATGTTTGTTTAGGGTTTGTTTTCTAACTTTGGACCTGTTCTCATCCTTTTCTCCGGAGTTTTTGAAGATTAACTAAGGTAAGGACATTTGTTCCCAAATAACCTAAATGCATGTTTGCTTATATTTGATTCGAATTGCATGATCATACTACTGTTTTCATGATTTTCTTATAGTTACATTGCTACTGTAATTACTGTAACTACAGTAGGACTTGCTCATGTGATTCAATTGTTATTTTGATTATGAATGATTGGTTATTTCCCTATGTGATGATTCATCAATTGTGGTTATGAATGTCTGATTTGATATGTGTTTGCTTAAGTTGTAATTGGGGAATGGGGAATGTCCTTTTGACATTTCTGTCTTTGGACACCAGTGGAGGTGGTAAAGGACGCTTTCCTATGGTACCTCTTAACTCTTTCCCTGATTATGGGTTGACATACCTAGGGTTTGTCTAGTAGTGTTTGGCTAGGATTACCCTGTTATATCAGACCCGATTTAGAAGGGAATTGAGATTGAGTGACTCGTGGCAGCAATGGGGATTTGTGGGCGCTCAAGACCGGTAACCAACCCGTGAGAGGACATGAATCATATTGTGGGGGCCATTCATTGGTAGGGTTGTAGTAGTTCACTCGGGCTCATGCGCTTAAGACCGATTACCAACCCGTAGTCCGAGTTGGTTGTAGCCATAGGATACGATGACTCTAGTGGGAAGGATACCGGAAAGGATCGCGAGAGGCGAGGAATGGAAGTATCTAACCCTGACTTGATATAACTAAGTAGATGACTTGCATTGGGCTAAGATTAACCTTGACATGCGCCAATACTCAGACCAATGGTGATGTGGGAGAGCGGTGACCTAAACCCCAGCCATGGAATGTCCGAGAGGGATGCAAGACCTAAGAACCACCGGAGAACCCAAGATACCGAGATGGTTGAGGGAGAGTGATTTGAGACCTGCCTAGAGGAGTATGGTGCTATGACTTAAAGCATGCTTGCCACTAGGGACCAGCATACATAGAGTTAGAAACACTTGCATGACTGCCTCATATCATATTGGATCTTATATGTTTTTGCTATCATGTTACATGTGTTATTGTGGAATAAACTGCCTTGCTGAGTTCTTTTGAACTCATCCTTTTTGCCATAATGTTGTTAGATCTTTCTATGAGCACTGATGACTAAGAGGGCCAATACTACGAAGCCCAAGTGGATGACTTATACTGTACCCAAAGTACTGGTGGTTATGACTACAACGGTGAAGACTACTTGTCAGGACCCCAGTTTTCATAGGCTTGGTGAGGCCCACATTACGTGTGAAATCCAGCCCTAACCCTAACCCGAAAACCCTGTTGTCTGTAGGTCCGAAGGCCTGAAGTGAAGGGAGAAGGCAACTATGGGCCATATCAATGGAAGACATGGTGTTTGACCCAGAACCCATGGAAATTGATAATGGTGTTCCATACTTGGAAACTTTGTCTGAGTTGGAGAAGAAACTGCACATTGATGAAGGAGAGCTTGGTTGTTGGACCTAAAGCCTATTTGGACATGGTTTGAAGGCATCCCTCCATACTAGGTAAGTTGTTTGATGAGTTATGAGAAGCCCATCCAAAGATATTGAGGTTTGGACCATTATTTCCCTATTTTGGAGTTGCTGACATGGTTGGTCGACTGGCCAGTCGACCAACCAATCGACCAACAATGACAATAAGGTCAAATTGGTAAAAACTCTGATTTTTGTAAGGGTTTTTGTTCTATTTAAAGGGAACTCAGTGTTTTTCACTCATTGTCAATTCTAAACCTTTGGAGAACGTGGGAAGAACCCCTAGAACCTCTTCTTTGAAGCCAAGGAAGATCCCCAAGCATCCGTTCGAGTTTCTTCATCGAATCTTCTTCTAAAAGGTTAGTCATCGATTTGTTTCTTCTTTGATCTATTCTCTCTTCTATTCTTCTGATCTCTTGACTATGAGAAAGGTATTACACTACTGTAATGGCCTCTTCTCTGATTCTTTTAGCCCTAGAGTGAATCCCCCAATTCATTCTCTGTTCTTGAAGCCATATGTTGATGTTTCTTGAAATTGGTCGTACCAAAGATCTTGATTACTCCCTCATTATTCTTCTACCTATCTTGGTGATTGTGGGAAAGGTCTCACACCAGTGTTACAACCTTTCCTTCTATCCCCATAATTGTTGGGTTGATCCCTATTTTTCTTTCTACCTTGGGAATCCAAAGTGATTGATTTTGGGAGGAAACTCTTGGGTAACCCTCATGGGAGGGTAACCAAATTGGGAACCCTAATTCTCTTTTAATTCGTTGGATCCTCCCCAACACCTTTCTTAATTATAAATTTCTATTTTTCTTGACCTAGGGTGAATCTTTATTCTCCCTAATCTTTCCATGAGATCCATAGACTTTATGCAATGAAACCCTAATCCTATGGTTCAATTAGGATCCTACTTTTTGACCAAGTTTTGATGCTTAGACCTTCATAGATAGTCTTAGTATGTTTTTAGGAAACTCCCTTTCGAATTTCTAAACAATCGGACTTCAAACGAAGAAGCTATGACCAAATTATGGTTTTCTGCGCTATTGGTCTATTGGTTGGTCTACTGACCCAATTGACCAACCAAGTTGCCAACAGTGACAACAACTTGTTTCTTCATCCGATTTGATCCGTTTGACTTCTGATCTTTTAGGGCTTATTCCTAATGATTGTTATATGCTTGTTTAGGGTTTATTTGCTAGTCTTGGACCTCTCCTCTTATTTCTTCAGAATTCTTCGAAGATTGTTTAAGGTAAGGATGGTTGATCCCTAATAACCTAATATACATGTCAACTTGTAATTGGATTGGATTACATGATCATACTATTGTTGTATTAAATTTTCTAATAATTGTATTGCTGTTGTAGTTTCTTCAACTACAATAGTACTTGTATATATGATTCACATATTATTTTAGTTATGTATGAATGATTACTTACTTATGTTTTGTATTATCAGTTGTGCTTGTGAATGACTGATTTGGGAATGTGATTGCCTAGGTTGTGATTGGGGAATGGGGAATGCCCTTTTGGTGTTTCTGTCATTGGACACCAGTGGAGGTGGTATGGGAAGCATTCCTATGGTGCCCTTTGGCGCTTTCCCTGATTACTGCTTGGCATACCTAGGGCATATCTAGAAGTGTTTGGCTAGGATGTTCCTATTATATCAAACCCAATCGGAAGGTTATTGAGACCGAGCAACCCATGGCAGCAGTGGGGATTTGTGGGCGCTCAAGACCGGTAACCAACCCGTGAGAGGACATGGATCACATTGTGGGGGCTGTTCATTGGTAGAGTTGCAGTAGTGGAACGTGGGTTCATGGGCGCTCAAGACTAGTTTTCAACCCGTGAGAGGACATGGGAACTACTTGTTAACTAGTTGTGGCTGACCAATAAGGTTGAAAAGTCCATAGTCCGAGTTGGTTGTAGCCATACGATACGCTGACTCTAGGGAGAAGGATACCGGAAAGGATACCGAGAGGGGAGGAATGGAAGTATCTGAATCTAAGTTGATATAACTAAGTAGAAGACTTGCATTTGGTTAGGCTTAACCTTGACATGCGCCAGTACTCAGACCAAACGGAGGCGTGAGAGAGTGTTCACCTAAACCCCAGCCAAGGAATGTTCGAGAGGGATGCAGGACCCATTGCCAATCGGAGAACCCAAGATACCGAGATGGTTGAGGGAGAGTGATTTGGACCCTACCTAGAGGAGTATGGTGCTATGACTTAAAGCATGTCTGCCAATAGAGACCAACATACATAGAGTTAGAAGCATATCTGCATTGTCTGTTTCATATCATGTTGCATTCTATATGATTTGGTATCATGTGTTATTGTGTTATTATGTTCTTATGGAATGAATTGCCTTGTTGAGTTCTTTTGAACTCACTCCTTTTTGTAACATCTTTGTTAGACTTATCTATAGGAACTGATGATTATGATGGTCAATACTATGAAGACCAAGCTGATGAATCATACGGTACCCAAGGTACTGGCTACGATGATTACGACGGTGAAGACTACCTATACGAGACTGGAGTTTATCATGATTAGTCCGACTTTAGCATTTGTGTGCCAGCGATGGGACATCGTCTTTTTATCTTTTTGGACACATTATCTTTATAGATTCGATGAGACCTTAGTTTAGTTTAGTTTTTCCTTTTCATTTTGGGAACCAATTGTAATCTTTATTTTGATCTACTTTTCTGCTGCTATTGTAGAGTAATTTTCTGCTACACTCTACATTGATTTATTCTATTGGTATCATTTTTCCGCACTCGATTATATTCTTTGAATCTTATCTTGATATTTTGATTAATATAGTTAACGTTGATTTATTCTTGTTCTCGATTATATTATTGTAAATGTGGGAGGATGATTTCCTCGAATACTGGATCTTCAGGGCTGTGGATCACACACTCGGGTATGCTAGATAGGGTATCGGCTGGGTGGATGTGATATTACGCACATTCAACTAGGGCACGTGACAATTCCTTTCATTATCAACCTGTTTATAACCACTAAAACAAAATGCTAAACTAAACATTTTCAAGAACAAAACAGACAACATGTTTGATAGTTTGACTTATAAACATATGTATACAGTCTAAAGTCCTGTTATGTTTACATTTGACCTTTCAACAATATCTAGTTAAGTACATATAGTCTTAAATGAATTATATATATATAAAAAATATATATATATATATATATATATATATATATATATATATATATATATATATATATATATATATATATATTAGTGAGTGGTTTTTATCAATCATGTCATTGCATCGCATTACATTAAGATATTATGAAGGTCATCAATTCCCTTAAAATCAAACTCTGGGAGTCTCTTGACAGTTTCCTTAGGAATGCATCCCAAAGAAAGTTTTCTAAAGGCCCTTAGTATTTTTATACTTTGGAACGACAAATTGTAAATTCGTATGGTAGCCTCTACGGTTATAATTCCAGAGCTACGGTTGACCATAAGTCCGGCATGTGTGCCTTAAATTATCTCTCTGGTGTTTTGCGCATTTGGTTGTTCGACAGGATGACTTAAAAGCCCAGTAATGACCACGGGAAAGAAAACCCTTCAATATCTTTTCATTTGCGTTAGGCCCAAGAAATAAGTCTCAATTATGACGGTAGTACTGAGTAGGAATACACAAAATCATTGTTCACTCGTAAGTTACTATTCACTCTGCTCACTATTCACAAGTATTTTTCTTAATACTCTTTACTATTCACTTTACTATTCACATTTTGACTTTATAATCAGTCTCAATCATGCATGCTTTAATTGATAGTCTTCTTTACTGTCTTTCTAGAAGAAATTTATATTTTACGTAATGAAAGAAGTAGTAGATAATTTTACTGTTTATATTCATCTTTTGCATAATTGTAATACATTTTCACATATAAAGGATGTCTTTTGTAGTTTATTGGAATATTATAAGTCTATTGTGAATATTATAGAACTCCCACAACCATATGTTGAACAAGGAATAACTCTTCCAATAGAAATCTGCGAACTTATCTTTGACAAGTTAGCATCTTCTATCAAACCAACTAATACTATAGTACAAAAAGAACAATTAAGGAATAAGTTTAAGAACCAAAGACAGGTATATTGTATACACTTAGCAATAAATCATTTTGATAAAAAAATAAACAGAATTACCTTGGTATGATCTTATAAAAGGAATGATATATAAAAGCCCCTCATCATTAGGATTTGATCCTTATGATAAAATATTAAACATGTCTGAGACATTAGAAATAAAAAAACATGAACTTAAAATAGAAATCTCGAACCAGAGGAATATAGGTAATGAACTTGTTTTGTTAAGAACAAAAATTCAACAAAATTATAACAGAATCTATAATATTATGAATAAAGGTCATGAATTAATAGTTAAAAAAGATAGAAAACATATGAATAAAATTGATAGAAATAATCAAAAATTATTTGAACAAATTAAGAATTTAATAAATATTTATGGAAATATTAAAAAATATATAGAGCCTCAAAATGAATTAAATACAGCTATTTATAATGAAGATAGTGATACATATGAATTTTAAAAGAAATAGATCAATTTCAACAAGACATACTCCAATTACACTCTGTACAACCGAAGAAAACAGATATAAATGAAATACTTACAAAAATGCAAAATCTAGATATTAATAAACCAATAGGTGAAAACAGACTTCAACATACAAAGAAATTAACAACATTCTTAATAGCAAAAAGATGAGTAAAATGATAACGAAATTCTCGAACAAAAATAATATGATTGGACAATCATCCAAAACATTTGAAAGTCCACAAGAAAACAAAATAACTGAAATAATTGATATAAATGAAAATATAGAAATATTTAGGAATAATGTATTAAATCTATTAAACCCCAAAACATTATATAACACAGCCAAATTTCCAAGAGATACAATATTCATAAAACATAAAAATGAAGAAATCATAAGTTGTTTAGAAGGACAAACAGTTAGATTACCAATAGGAGACGGAGAACTAAAAACATTATTAAAACCAAATAATATTAAACTAATACACACTGGAATATTTGTGATTGGAATAAAATCTCTTACAAGAAAATACTTAGAAACAAAAGCCTTAGTAACAATATACGATTCAAGATGGAAAAATACAAATTCAATAATACAATTAATGGAAGTAGAAATGACCAACAATGTAGGATTAGTATTTTTCACACCTGATATGCTAATAGATAAAAAAGCGTTTATAAATAATATACAAATTGGAATACAAACTAAATAATATGAATGATTTACGTGAAATAATTTTATAATTTGCACAGGATTTTTAGGAGCAGGAATACAAAACTCGACTACAAATTATAAAATAAATATACAAGATATAGTTGAAAGTATGACAAGTAAAGGTGTTAAAGCCATAACACCACCCAAAATATATTCATTAGAATATGTTAGATTACCTTGGAATATTTCACAAATAATACAAAATGATATTCAAACAACAATAACTCCTTTAGAACATTCTATATATCAAACAGCTAAAGGAGACATAATAATCAAATTCACTAATTATAAAACTGTATTACAATTTAAAACTGATACAGACACAGAATCTGTAAGTGATTAAATATAATATTATTATGAAAAATTTTGGTAAATCTATGGAAAAAATGAATAATCAATTTATCGATATGAATGCAAACTTAGTAAAAATAATACATATTTTAGAGGAAAGAAATAGAAAATTTGAATATAATAAAAGAAAAAAACAATTAGCACTACAAAAAGATCAAGAATTATAGTAGAAACAAATATAGAATATGTTATTGACCCAGAAGTAGAATACATACAAGACATCTTAAATAATGTACAACATGATAATAAATATATGGACCAACAAGAAACTCAAAGTAGTGTAGGACAAAATCAAACCTATGATTTTCAACAAGGAACATCAGGAACAAATATACCTAGACCATCAGCAAAACCTACTGATATCTATTGGTCACCACAATATCGATACAATAACCCCACATCAATACAATGGAAATCTCGAGGATTGAGATATCCAACAGATGAACCTATACAATTTCAAAATCAAGAATAAAGAACAATTCTAAATCTTACATATCATGATCCACAAAATGGAGTTCCGTAATATCAGTATGGAAACAACTTGTAGTAAATGATTTGTATAGAGGAGGTTTTGACATTAAAAGGTTAACACCTAAAGAATTATTTGTAAGACTAAAAACCTATTTAGGTGATTCAGCCAAAGTAATATGGGAAAAATATAAACAAGAATTTCAACATGAATATCAACATTTATTAACAATGGGAAATAATCCATTTAATTTCTTAAATTATGTAGGACAAATTGTTACAGGAAAAGATCCAAATATGAGAAATATAATTGAACAAGCAGATGCTTTAAAAACATTAGAACAAATGTTTATAACAGATTATAGATACATTAAACAATTCTGTAATGACTATATGTATCATGGAATAAAAGCTGGATTATATTTTGATAAAGATATTAGTACAAAATTATTTCTTAAATTACTAGGAGTATTAGGATAACAAATATTAGAGGAATGGAATAAATTTTACAATCCAATAGATGACCAAAGAAAAAATAGATCGAATTTTCGAGGATTAGGAATTAAAATAGCATTTATAATGGAAACATTAAAAGCCAAATACGTTGATCAATTAGCACAAAAACAATTAAAGGGTGAGAATAATTATTGTGATATAATGTATGTACCACAACAATATAATAGAAATATACCATTTCATAGAAAACAAGCAAAAAGATATAGCCAAATTAAAAATCAACAAAATGAATAGAGATCACAAAGAAGTTATAATAATGGTAATAATTCTAGAAAATCCAATTATTCTATACGAAAATTAACATCTAGAAAACCATTTTTAGATAAAAATAAATATGTTCGACGTTATGATCCAAAAAGATCATATACTAAACAATTAAAATGTTACATATGTGGAAATACTGGACATTTTAGTAATAGCTGCCCAAATTTACAAAATACATATACTAGAAATGCTTACTTAGTACAAAATACAAATCAGGCCTTACTAGAAATAGATAAAGATATCTTGGATACAGAAAGTATATACAGTATAATAGAAATATAAACTGATATAGAAAACTTAGAACAAGAACTAGAAGACATACCCCCAAATAGAAGAACAATTCCATAACCTATCATTGACACATATCTATTAAAATGACAACTTGTCAACATAATTGGGAAAATAATAAATGAAATTTACAAATAGGATGTATATTTTGTGGCTTTTGGCCCTTCTTACAAAATAGATACCAATGTAGCATATATTATAAAGAAGCATGCAAAACCTGTTTAACAGGAAAACCTTCTCCTTTCCCCAAAACCCCAGCATATTCTCCTAATATAATCATTCCACAAATTCCAACAACTATTACCTCTATTGTTCCTTCTTTTGCTCCTTCTGATCTTCGATTCACTCAATTAGAACACATTACACATTTACATACAAGTCAAATTCAACAGTTTACTACATATGTTACACATATTAAATCTGACATTGTTAACATCAAAATCGATATATCTGATATAAAAACTCAACTCACCAACTTTGAAACACAAATGACTGAAATGCAACGTCAACTTCGATATATATCAAACATTCTTCAATTATGCCAAAACAATGAACCTTCTGACTATAATGATGAATTAATTACTGAATTTGCTTCTCACATTGAACAATCTACTTTTTAGTGCTCTTCTAATCCAACAATTCGTATAATTCATGTCAAGGTTAAACTCACCTTGCCACATAATAATAAAGAAATCTTTCTTATGGCAACCGTTGACACTGGTTGTACTAAGAATCTCCTTTCTTCAAAATTTGTCATTGATGATGACATTGAACCTATACCCAATCCTAAATCTACTCTTAGCTATGGGATTGATAACACTCCACATTATTATACTCATCAATTAAAACCTTCTACCATCTCTTTTCGGGATCATTGCAAACAATATAACATACAATACCCTATCCGCCTGATCTTTATCAAATATGACAGACCCTCTCATATTGATATGCTTCTTGGACTACAATTTCTCCTCCTTATGAGTTTTGGTATACTTCTCACCAAAGAAGCTCTTCTTGTCTTTGACGGTTCTACCCTTACTCCTACAATTTCTGACAAAGAATTCTTTGCATCAAAGTCCGTAACTCAACATGGTGGTATAGTAACAACAACCAAACACCAAAAACCCATACCACAAAACACTCAAACTCAAAATTGTGTGTGTTCTGGAAATCAATGTGGATTGCCTCCACTACAACTACAATCTAATGAACACATTGTAGAAACCTTAGAAAAAGGAACAATAGATGATTTTTGCATAATAGAGCTTGAACACTTTGAAAATTTTAATTGCTGGAAAATCCTTATACTATAGTATAGAATCAAATAATGAAATACAACAGATAATTAGAAATTTAGAAAAGAATAGAAATAAAGCACATCAAAGGAACGGACAATAAAACAACGGTTTTATTATCTCGCATACATCAAATCTTACAAGACCCTGGATAATTTTGCAGGAAGACGATATGCTTCGTGAGTTGATACAACGGATCAGCACATCTCTAGAACAATCCTCTTCTTCTCCACTTCTCCTAACACCTACTCACCTCTTGCATAATTGTGCCCCACAAACCACTCATACACCTAAAATTCGGAGATTACCAGCCAGTTTCTTACGAACACCAACCAGTTTGAATACCCAAACACAATCACCCTCTAGTATAAATACCTTTCCTTCTTCCTCACAAAGAATACCTACCCCTGAGTGTAAAATCCAGCTTTTACCTAACCTTGACCCGACCCGGTCATTGTTGTGTTTGTAGGTCCAAAGACCCGAAGTGGTGGTAGAAGGGACTTATGGGCCCTGCTAGTTGATGACGTGGTGTCGGAACTCCAGTATATGGACATTGATGATGCTGCTCCTTCCTTGAGCACATCATCAGTGTTAAGTTAGAATCTGCGCACTGATGAAGAGTGAGACAGTTGAGATATCAAACGAACTCCTGTGCATAATCCGAAGGTACTCCCTAAAACTAGACCTCTTGAGTGAACTGTAGGAGAAAACCCCATGCAATTTGACCTTGTATAGCCCTCCAAGTCCACACCTTAAGTTGTTGAACTTTTCTGTAAAATTCTGCAGAAACATGTTTTGGTCGATAGTATTGACCAAATGTATCGACCAACAGGTTTGCTGAACCCAGGTTTAAAGATTCTCTGGAATATTCTTTTCTATTTATTTATTCCTCGAGACTGGAGCCCTATTCTAGCGTTTTCAACATCTGAGAACGTGGGAGAGCCTCTCAAGAACTTCTCCTTGGTAATGGTGAATCATCTACTCCATTAATCATTGCCAACCACTCATTTCCACTTTCTTGTTCCACTCTCAAGGTATGACTCTCTCTCCTAATCACTTTCTCACTCATCTTTTCTCTATATTACTGTTGGGACCATGGCCAAGGTGCTGCAACCTTGCAAACACCTTGCCATGAGCCTTCTATACCTCATACATTGATGTTTTCACCGATATGACTATGATTTATTCACCTCATGATCATTAACTACACATTTCCATGATTTATTGCTCACCGACTTGTTTTATTTACCAAAACTGAGATGAAGCCTATGATTAGCCTAATCTACACCTTGCATATGAGTTCAATGTTGCTTCTAAGTGATTCCCTACCTAATCCCCTCTGTTTTTCCCCCAATTTGCATTAAGATATAGCCAATGCCATGTTTAACAACTCTTGACCCTGATAAATCAATTTGGGGATTTCTAAATGGACCATTGGATTATGTTAAATTCGTGATAATTAGTGTCCCTATGTTGTGCTTAGACTATTCCCCAAGTTTCGTATTAATCCGAGACCCGGAAGACCAAATCTGGGCCAAAACCCAAAAAGCCAGCTTGCTGTCCAAAATCCTTTTGGTCGATGCTTGTTGGTCGATGATATCGACCAAATGTATCGACCAACAGAGTTGCTGTCAGCAACTTTTGCCTAGTTTTGATTTGTTCGATCTCCGATTGTTCTGATTTCTTCTCTAACCTTTCATATATGCTTGTTTAGGGTTTTAAGACTAGTTGGGCCACTTGCTTGTGATCATGGACCATTCTCTTCTCCAATTCAAGGTAAGGATAGTTATCGATATAATTACCTAGGACATGGAATTTTAACTTGGTGTTCCTAACCTAGTGAGCATAGTTTTTATTTCATATTTCTATCATGTTAGACTTGTTACATATGTCTTTCAACAGTAGCTTTGTGTTTACATTATTTTATTTCAATGTCTTATCATGCTTATCAATTTCAATATATGATGAATTATGTCAATGTCATGAATCGAATGTTTTTTATGATGTTGTATCTTGTGAATTGATATGATGAACTTGGGCATGTGATTGCTTAAGTATAACTTGGGATTGAGGATTGCCCTACTGGTGCTTCTGTCCTTGGATATCGGAGGGAATAGTATGGGATGTTCTCCGAAGGTGTCCATCGACACTTTCCCGGGTTATTGGTTGACATACATAGGACTTGTCTAGATGTATGGCTAGGATGTCCCTATCATATCAGACCCGATTCGGAAGGGCATTGAGACCGAACGACCCGTGGTAGTAGTGTGGATTTGTGGGCGCTCAAGACCGGTAACCACTCCGTGAGAGGACATGAATTGCATTGCGGATACCCGATAGGGCCATTTATTGGTAGGGTTGCAAATGGCTAGACTTGGGCTCACGGGCACTCAAGACCGGTGAAATGATCCGTGAGGGGGACGTGAGAGCTTTCCGTCTACCATTTGTGGATGACCAATAGGGTTGATGAGTCCGGTGAGTAATATCCGTGACTCTAGTGTGAAGGATCCCGAGAGGGGAGGAATGGACGTATCTGGAACTGACATGATATGATTAAGTAGATGACTTGCATTGGGCTAGGCTATACCTTGACATGCGCCAATACTTAGACCAAATGGTGATGTGAGATAGTGGTGACAGAAACCCCCAACCACGGATTTGTCCCGAGAGGGATGCAGGACCCAATTCCCCCCGGTGATGAGTGACTGAGACTACCTAAAGAAGTATGGTGCTATGACTTAAAGCATGTCTACCATAGATGACCAGCATACTTAGAGTAGAATCATATTGCATTGTATGTCTCATATCATCTGCATCATTTTATGATTATCTTGTGGCTTATGTGTTGTGGAATAACTTCCTTGCTGAGTTCTTTTGAACTCATTCCTTTTCTGTTGCAATATTTTGCTAGGCTACTCTGCAGGTGATTACTCTGATGGTACGTTCCTTGAGGCGGACCCGGATACCTCATACTACTATCCGGAGGCTAGCTACAATGAAGACTTCGGTAACGGTACCGAAGCAGATCCTTCGGCGTATCAGGGTTAGCCCTGGAATAGTATGGGAGCAGCCATATTGGGTCTCTGTGGTCTTCACTATCGAAGTGAACATATTTATTGTGGAGGAGGCTTATGTGTAGCTGCCCACCCCCCCTTTTTGTGACAATTAAACTTAGAGGAATTGTAATACCCTTAAATTAAATTTCATAACTTGAGACTTGTACTTAATTTAATTTTGACCTCACTTCCGCTTATTTGAAGGAGTGGATTCCGCCCATTGCCTTCTTAATTTATCTGATATGATATTTACTTCCGTACTCTGATTATCCTTGGTATCTCATTTCTGAATTCTATGTTTATCAATTGTTAGTTTAATATTGATTGTTCATGATTGTGTTATCGTCAATGTGGTCCCTGAACTATTGATCTTCGGGGCTGTGGATCACATCCCGGGTATGCTAGATAGGGTACCGGCTGGGTGGATGTGACACTGAGACCATCCAAATTGGTCGACATATTTTGTTCAAAAATACGAACATGAAATTTGAAAATTACAATGAATACATGATAAGTGATTAAGAACAAATTTGTTTGGATAACATCTGGCAAATGGCGAACAAGAGTGTCTCTCAGCAAAAAATAGCTCCTGGACTCTCCAATGCTATGCACGCAACGGCCCTCTTGTATGATTAATTGCGAACAAAAAAAAGGAAAATCAAAGTTTTATGTAGTCTTCCAAGGAATTACGACAGGAATATTCATGAATTGGGAAGATGTCATAGATGCCACAAAAGGACATGAACAACCATTGTTCAAGGGATATGAAACTCTCGAACAGGCACAAATATTTGCAAAACAAATGCTCGGAGCTGAATATTATATGGATCCCAAATTACGATCCGCTCCTTCACAACAACCCTCTTTTGCAAATATGGCACAGAGGAAGATATCATGTACACAATGTGAACAAATGCAGAAGAAGAACAAAGCTCTACTAGATCAAATTGCTAGTAGCACTTCGCGTATAAATACCCTCAACCATGAGAATGCTGCAAAAGACAGAACAATACAAAGATTGGAAGCTCAGAACAAAAGTCTTTTAGCCGAATTACAAATGTTCAAAGCACAAGCTGCTCCATCATCTGGAGATACAAGAATAACTTTCTCTCCCACATTTGGAATAGAAGCTAAGCCATCAAACAATACAAGCACAACCATGGCTACATTTAAAGATGAAATATTAGGAGATGTCAAAAATCTTCTTCAACAACAATTTGCACAATTTAGCGGAAACTATCGTGGGCCCATAAACCCACAGGATGAACAAGAAAGAACCTTATCCCCACAAGAAGACTCTGAATATGAAATAGTAAAACGGCAACGCAACAAAGGCAAGTCACCGTCAACATCTCAAAATCTACTCGAACCATAGATTGAACAAAGGGGTGATTCCCTCACCATCCGTCTCACAGCCATATGACGTAAAACTAAGGCATGGTTTTAGTGGACCTTAGCAAAACCACTAAGATTTTGGCCACAATCTATAAAGGACCACATGGTTCATCAGATGACCATGTAAAATTACATTTCTGTCTGTAACCTCGTGAGTTGGGATAAAATAGACTCCATGGTAGTACCAACCATGAAAAATATTTGGTAAACTTTGTTGGATAGTAAAAACCAACTTAGTAAAAATCCCTCTGGATAAAATCGGGTTAACACACTGAGTCAAATCAATGAGGAAAACAATGAATTTACTATTCACATGGAATGCCTCGAGGAGACTCTAGAAGAACACTACAACAACGGAATATTCCAAGCATAATTGTCCCAGCGTCATCATCTGTGTTAGCACAATTATTGACCAGACGAATAGCCACAAGATATATTGGGAATTTCTCAAAAAGAAGAAAGACAAAATTGTCCATGAATAGTAAACATCAACATTATGAACAATGAATCAAGAAAAAATCTCTGCCACTTGCACAATAACTGCATAATTGGTGCTGGATGAATAGTAAATGTCCCTTTCTGAATAGTAAAAAGTTACTCTTTTGTTTTCTTGCATAAGTTTTCTCTTTTGCTTATAAATAAGCTTGTAAACAAAGACAAGGATGCACTTGTAAGCCTGGCATCTAGTAGCCTCGCATCTTGCACTCTGCATTCTGTATGTTTGAAGTTTGAGAGCTCTGAGAGAAAAAGAGAGAGTTCTTAAGAAAGAGTTCTGTCTATATTTCTTGAAGCTATTGTAATGAACTTTTGCATCCCTGTACCTCCGCTGTAATGATTTCTTGTAATATATAGTACATTTTCAGCATAATGGTTAGTATTCTCTCACTACCTTCTTTGTATTTTCTTTAGTTTTCGGGAACCCGAAAGGGAACCCTGAGTAATTGAGATGTAGTTTCTGGGCCTGATTCTGCTTCTTTTAATTTTGTTCTTTAATTTCTTCGAGGAAGGATTTGAGATGGATAGCCTATAGTCGTGCTTCCTTCATCTCCTAGGCCCCTCGATAATTTTTGCATTTCATGCATCATTATTAGAATTGCATATGTAGATTTCAGTTCTTGTAATTATGTCTGGCTTCATTCTGTTTTTATCAAGTAAAATAATTTTTAAAATCTAATGATGTAATTTTAATTTCTGTTATAAGGATAAATCTGGGCATAAACTCCTTCTGAGTTAAATTCCTCCAATAAGACTTGAGTACTGGCTGATTTTTGAACAATACAGAGATTTGATGTGCTAGTCCTAAAAGTCCTGCAAGTAAGTCCCGCTTGCTGTGTGCGTTAGGGCAATGTAGGTAGTGGCTGGGCATTTTGGTCTTGTAAAGTTCTTAAATTAGAATCGAAAAGGCGTGTGATGGTACCATTGAAGGATTTTGAGTAATTGAAGTTTCAATCAAATCGGACGATTTGATAAATTCAACTTGATAATTTTATTATGTCACCACAAAAGTCTTTGGTCACTTGACCCTAACATCCTTCAGGCAGAACCCAGTTCTGTTAATCACCGAAGGAATCTTCACACACACACACACACACATTGTGGTAAAAAAAAAATCACGAGGTCTACGGTGAGGAGACTAAACGATTCGTTCGCTCCCTCCTGTGTGTGGCTCTCGCATACGTGCTATGTCACCCACGCACTTATGCAATGATATGCTCTATGATGAAATGTTTGATTGTTACATGTATCATTGCTCTTATAACCGGCTGTAATAGTATGATTCAATGTTTAATAGTCAAATATATACTGTGATTAATGTTATATGTATTTTCTTTACTTTGTGATATGGAATAAATGATTATGTATAATGGTTGGTGATAAGATGTAATTGTGATGGAAGGGTATCCATTTGGGTATCCATTACTTGGGATATCAGAGGGTTGTGGTATGGGACACTGCTTATTGATGTCCTTAGCATTATCATGATTACTGGATGACATACCTAGGGAGTTTGGATTGCATGGCTAGGTACCCACACATGCTACTACCCTTTCGGTAAGGGAATTGAGCCAAACAAACCGTGATAGTAGTGACTTTACAGTGGTAACCAGTCTGTGCAGAGATTCGGTGGTCCACTGTTGATCATGCATTGGTAGGGTTGCCTATGTTAGGGTTTGGGCTCATGGACATCCAAGGTGCGGCCAAGAGTCATGAGGGGTCATGAGAGCATCTGCCCCAACAATATATGGATGACCATAGGGTTAGGGAATGGAGTCCAACAACGGGAGCCAATCCGTGAGGGTTCTCATTCCTAGGTATAGAAGGATACTGAACCGAGTTGGTTGGTCCATAGGGGAAATATCTAGGCTACATGTAGTATGTTGTTGTATGACCTTGCATTGGATTAAAAACCCCGACATGCGCCAATACTCATGCCAATGGTCTTGGTAAGAAAGTGTTGACCTAAACCCTAGCCATGGTTGATTGACGAGGACTAAACCCCTTCACTCTTGATCCCAACAGAGGTAACCAGTCCGTGAGGGATCAGAGTGACTAAAGCTACCTAGAGGAGGGCTAGTGTTATATTTTAAAGCATGTCAACCATGTAGAGACTTGCATAGTTAGATTTCTAGTTGCATCTATATGCTTGCATACCATTCTTTATAAATGTGCTTACTTTGATACACTATCGATATGTATGTGAGAAGTGTTTTCCTTACTGAGTTTGTCAAAACTCATTCCTTTCTTTGTATGTTGAATTATATTGCACAGATGGGTATACTGATCATGAGAAGTTTCGTATGACTGGAGCAACTTCTGTGAAGAGGATGTGGTGGCATCAGTGGGTGACAGAGATGTATATCATGAAGCTTCCTACGGATGCATGAGTGTGCTTATAGCACCCATTGACTGTAGAAGGAGATAAATCACTCAACATTTTGAGAAGTCATTGGAGCAAAGCTAGATAGCTACCCATATTGCTAAAACTGAAGAAAAGACTTTAGCCCTCGAGAGATCCCACAGAATTAAACTGAACTAGTTTATTTTTGCTTCAACTGAACTCAATAAATTTTCGAACATGATTACTTTATTTCATTTTTCTGTAATTCTTTCCCTTGGAGTATTTGGACTCTTGTATTACTTTTCATTTAATTATTTGAATTTATTCTTGCATTATTATTGCTTGCATTTATTATTATTGATGGTAAAACCGTGGATCCTGTGATGGATCGCACCCACAGGTTGTCGGGCGGGATCGATACAGCTGTCACATCCCGCCCAAATACACCCAGCCTATACCCTATCTGGGTTACCCAGGGGAGTGATCCATAGCCCAAAAGATCAAGTTTAGGAACGATCATATCCATTTAGCACAATAACATAATCAAAAGCAAGAACAAATCATTGTATTCTAATAAGTTAATAATAAAATTTAAGAAAAGATCTCAGAAGGATCACTAAGAATATCAGAGTGCGGAAAACATGATACCAAATAAAAAGGCAACTGTAGAGTATAGCGGAAATATACTTCACAAACATATGCGGAAGGTAGATCGAAATCTAAGTAAAGCTCTAAGCTAATACAAGTAAAGTAAAAGTCTAGAAGAATGTAAAGAAAACTATTCCACATCTTCAGTAGGCTCTTCTTCTTCTTCATTCTTCATCTTCTTCACCTTGCGCTTCCTTATATGGACCGTCATAGTATTCCAAACCTATAGAGAAGTCTAACAAAAGATATGGTACAAAAGGAGTGAGTTTCGAAAGAAACCCAGTAAGGCAGTTAAATCCATAATAACATAAATAGCAGGATTTCAAAGCAAACATGAATGCAATATGGTATGAGACAAACAATGAATGTATGAATCTAACTCTAGGTATGCTGGTCTCTATTGGCAGACATGCTTTAAGTCATAGCACCATACTTCTTTGGGAATGTCTCATCACACAATGCCGTTTGGTAGTGGGTCCGGCATCCCTCGGGACATTCCATGGCTGGGGTTTAGGCCACCTCTCTCTCACATCACCATTGGTCTAAGTATTGGCGCATGTCAAAGTAGAGCCTAGCCAAATGCAAGTCTTCTACTTAGTTATATCAACTCAGTTCCAGATACATCCATTCCTCGCCCCTAGCGATCCTTTCCGGTATCCTTCACACTAGAGTCCTCATAGTCCCTGACTACGAACTCATCAACCCTATTGGTCATCCACATATGGTAAACGGGAAGCTCTCACATCCTCTCACGGGTTGGTTACCGGCCTTGAGCGCCCATGAGCTCAGGTCTATCCATATGCAACCCTACCAATGAATGGCCCCCACAATGTGATTCCTGTCCTCTCACGGGTTGGTTACCAGTCTTGAGCCCCCATGAATCCCCATTGCTACCACAGGTCGTTTGGTCTCAATACCCTTCCGACTAGGGTCTGATACAACAGGGACATCCTAGCCAAACACTGCTAGACAGCCCTAGGTATGAAAATCAATAGTTCAGGAAGGTGTCAAAGGGCATCTCCGAAAACATCCCATAATATTCCCGTTGATGTCCAAGGACAGAAGTGTCAAAAGGACACCTCTCCTTTCCAAACCATACCTAAACAGTCACAATCATCAATCAATCATATCACAAGTATAGTAACTCCCCATATGGAAAGTAATCAAGAACATGATCCAACTCATATATAATTGACAAATAAAGACATTCATAAACTAAAGAATACAAGTAAATAAAGCTGCTGTAATTAAAGTAAGTGCAACAGTAGTATATCCATAAAAGAATCTATTTATGGTAACAAATCCGAAAGATTCTAATTTAGAAACTAAAATCACACAATTTATGCTATTATAGAAGTAACCATCCTTATCTTATATAACTCAAAGAGAATCTCCAAGGATCAAGGAGAATCTTCCCAAACTTAGCAAGAAGGTCCTAAACAAGTATATATATCATATTAGGAAAGAAACCTAGAAGGTAAGAGATCAAATCATCCAAAACAGACCAAATATGAGGTTGCTGTCCTCATTGGTCAATTGATTGGTCTACTAACCTAGTTGACCAATCAGTCGACTAACAGGGTCAGAGATAGACAAAAACAGGGATTTCTGATTCGAAATCCGAATTTTGTGATTCAAATTGCCACCAAACAAGAAAGGAATTATCATGATAGTATTCTAGTGCTAAGGAACAAACCTAACATTATCATTGATAAAAAATCTAAAGACACAAATAAGGAAACAAAACTTACCATAAATGTATCAGTCATGGTTTCGAAGAAAGCATGGTATGATCAAGAAGAAAGAACTAGAGATTGATAGGTTACAACTCTTGTAAAGAAAACACAGCGATTTACTACTAATATGATCAATAAAATAGATCTAAGAAGATCAAAATTTGAATCAAAAGATGAACGAAGACAAGATCATGATTTAGATCATGATTCTTTCAAAAGCTTGCAATGATCATGATTAAGATCATTGCATTAGCCATTAATCCTTAGGAAACCATGAGAGACGAGTAGAGGGATGTTTGCAATAGAGAATGCAGCATCTTCTCTATTGTCTCAGCCCAAAAAGGAAAGAAATTCAGAGATGGAGAAGAAGAAGAGAGTGTAACATACCTTTCGATGCAAGAAGAGAAGAAACGCAAGAGTCCTTGCAAGAATCCAACCTTGGATGCAAAAGAAATAGTTGAAATGGAGCTTTGGCTCGTTCCAGAGGCTTAGGAGGCAGAAAATACAAAGTAGACTCAAGATTAGACTTAAATAGAGCAAGCAAAGGCCTAAATCCAAAAAACAGATCTCATTGGTCGATTGATTGGTCTATTGGCCTCAATCGACCAATCAGTCGACCAATGGAGACAGCAAGGTACAAAAATGCACTGTTTTGGTCATAACTTCTTCGTTTGAAGTCCGATTGATCCAAAATTCGAAAGGGAACTTCACACAAACATACTAAGACTATCTCGCATGAATTGGAAATCATCCATGGTCCAAAAATCAGTACTTTATAAATTGGGAACATGAGTTTCTAAATTGGAAACAACATGGTTCTCATAGCAAACTCACCATGGATTCAAGGGAAGAATTAGAGAGAACAAGGATTCACTATAATGGAATATCAAGAACATATCAGAGGCAAGAATAACTAAATAGAAAATCAAAAGAATACTAATCCTAGAATGAGAGGAATCAAAAATAGAAATTTAGTAGAATGCTTATATCAATGGTCAACATAGAAGGCTATAATGGCTAGAAAGAAAGGGAAATTGATTCAAAGAGATGAAATTCATTAGAACAGCAGTAAAGGCTAAGATCAAACATGTTAAACATTAATTAGAAAAGAAGCTACAGTAGAATGATCATGTTGTCCAAAACTCAATCAAAATAAATGAAGAATTGAGGAGATTCACCATGTGGTTTCAAGGAATGCATAGAGTGATTGGGGGTTCACTCTAAGACATAAGGAGATTAGAGAATAGGTAGTTATAGTAGTGTAACACCTTCTTCACAATCAAAACATCAAGATAGAACAATAAGAAGAAGAAAAGAGAGAAGGAGATAGAACACTGAAATCAAGGTCCAACTTCAAGGTGTAACATTAAACTAACCATTCTTTACCAAAAATAGATAGGGTGTCCTAGCTAGGTTTGGGTTGGATTTCATAGGTGGGTGGGGTGTGACACTATGTCCTCACCCATGCCCTCTTGTACCTCCTCGGTATCACTTAAATCCACCCTAAAGTGGATGCCTGAATCCAAGGTTTCATAACTAGGGTGCTCCACCCCATAGATCATCACCCTTTGACATAATGTATGAGATGTTGATGGGATACCCCACATATATAGCAAATGTGACAAAAACATGCATCAAGGAGATCTCATCCTGGTCCCCACCCTTGGGCACGATGTTACGACTTACGATGCGGGAGATGAGTCGGGGTGAGGGGAGCATAATCCTGCCTTGGCCACATAATCACACTCACGATTGCAAAGTATAGTGAATGTGAAACCCAACCCTATCCTAACCGTAACCCTGACCCGAAAACCCGGTTGTTTTTAGGTCCGAAGACCCGGAGTAAAGGAAGAAGTCAACTATGGGCTATCTTAGTAGAAGACATGGTGTTTGACTCTGAACCCATAGATGCTGATGACGGAGTTCCATACTTGGAGGTCTGTGCATATTTAGGAAGGAAGCTGCACCTGTCTGAAGATGAGATTAGTTGAAGGACTTGGAGTATTATCTGACTTGGTTTGAAGGCATTTCTACACACTAGGTATGTCACTTGATGTGTGTGCAAAAGCCCTTGTGGTTTAGTGTCCATTTGATCCTTCATTTCCCTGTTTGAACTTTGCTGACCTGATTGGTCGACTGGGCCAGTAGACCAATCAATCGACCAATGGTGTGTTAAATCCGAGAAACTCCAATTTTAGGGTTTTTCACTCTCTATTTAAACACACTTCGTGTTTCTTAGTATCCTCTGCCTTCAGAACACTTTGAGAACGTGGGAAGACTCATTTGAAACTCTTTTCGGTGATTTCGAAGATCCCTCTGCCAGATCTGAAGTCTCTCATCTCCGATCTGCTAGTCTAAGGTTAGTATCTCTTCTGTTTTGAAATTTATTCTTTCTTCAATCTTATTCTTGACTGAGATTGGGAAGATGATGCTGCATTCTTGCAACTATCTCTTTCGTAATCTGATTCTTTTCTTTAGGGTTTATGATCATCATAGAGATCTCAACCCTAATTCTTGTCAAATCCGTTTGAAACCCTAGTTCTTCTCATGGATCTGATTTTGTAATCATTTGAATCTAATTTTCATGGTGTACTTGAATCTAATTCTGATTACCTTTTTCTTAGATGAGATCTAAATCATCCTTTGC
The DNA here is from genome assembly GCF_041222555.1 of Hakea prostrata. Taxonomy (NCBI): domain Eukaryota; kingdom Viridiplantae; phylum Streptophyta; class Magnoliopsida; order Proteales; family Proteaceae; genus Hakea; species Hakea prostrata. The sequence continues at coordinate 41,034,858 of NC_142608.1, forward strand.
CTTTGTTGTGATTTCCATAGTGTATTTTCATCGAATTCTGGGTTTTTCTCGCAATTGGGGAAAACCATGATTTTAATTGAAGGTAATGTTTTTGATCACTATTAGTGTCCGGTCTTTATTCCCTTAGTGTTAGAATACTATCATATAGTTTTCCTCCAAGTTTCGTGAAGTTTCGAACCCTGTAGATTGAGTTTCGGATCAGAATTCTTGTACTTGCTTCGTACTGACTCTGTTGGTCGACTAATTTATCGACTGGGTCAGTAGACCAATCAATCGACCAATGAAGGCAGTAGCTTCATTTTTCGCTTAGTTTGATTTGTTTGCTCTCTGATCTTTTAGACATCTTTCCTAATGTTGTATCTATGATTGTTAGGGGTTTATTTGCTAAGTTTGGAGTCTCTTTCTTTGATCTTTGGATTATCTTCGATGATAATCAAGGTAAGGACAGTTATTTCATAATAACATAGATCTCATACTCTTTGGTTTCTACTTTAAGAAACTCTGAGTTTAACTACTATTCTTGTATTTTGTATTTCTGATGTACTACTGTAAGTACAATATGCACTTCACTTGTTTATTCTTTTTCATTATTTAAGTCTATATGAAATGCTTATTACTATATATTGTGTAATGATTAGATTATGCTGTTTCATTCTCTTTGTATGATGAGTTGTTGATTATGTATGTCATGACTGATCTGAGAATGTGTTTGATTAAGTATGGTTTGGGATTGAGAGGTGTCCTTTTGACACTTCTGTCCTTGGACATTATTTGAAATAGTATGGGATGTTTCGGGGTTGCCCATTGACGCTTTCCCGAATCATTGATTGTCATACTTAGGACTGTCTAGCAGTGTTTGGCTAGGATTTCCCCGTTATATCAAACCCAAATCGGAAGGGTATTGAGACCGAAAGACCCATGGCAGCAATGGAGATTCACGGGCGCTCAAGACCGGTAACCAACCCGTGAGAGGATGAGAATCACATTGTGGGGGCCATTTATTGGAGGGTTGCATATGGATAGACTTGGGCTCATGGGCACTCAAGACCGGTAACCAACCCATGAGGGGACATGAGAGCTTCCCGTTAACCATATGTGGATAACCAATAGGGTTGATGAGTCCGTAGTCAGGGACTATTTGGACTCTAGTGTGAAGGATACCCGAAAGGATCGCCAGGGGCGAGGAATGGACGTATCTGGACCTGAGTTGATGTAATTGAGTAGATGACTTGCATTGGGCTAGGCTTAACCCTGACATGCGCCAGTACTTAGACCAATGGTTATGTGAGAGAGCAGTGACTTAACCCCCAGCCATGGAATGTACCGAGGGATGCCTTACCCATTACCAACTGATGATGTGTGGTTTGAGACCTACCCAAAGAAGTATGGTGCTATGACTTAAAGCATGTCTGCCAATAGAGACCAGCATACATAGAGTTTAGATGCATACATACATTATCTGTTTCATATTGCATTGCATCTTGTTATGATCTGCTATATGTTATTTATGTTGTTATGAGTTAACTTGCCTTGCTGAGTTCTTTTGAACTCACTCCTTTTTGTACAATCTTTTTGTTAGATTATTCTACAGGTACTGACTACTATGAAGGACAGTACGATGAAGCGCAAACTGATGAAGGGTACTTCACGCAAAGTACTGGCAACTATGAAGATCACACTGATGATCCCTCGAGCGATCAAGTTGCGTACTACGATTAGGCATAACGTAGAGTTGGAACATCTATGTTGGATTGATGAAGTCCACTATTTTGAAGTTGTTATCTATAGGATTGAAAACTCGTAGTTCAGTTGACTTTCTTTCCTCGTTTTCCTTTAAATTCAGTTGTAATTCTTTTTAGACTTACGTACTATATTTCCGCTGTAGCTGTGGAGTGAGTTTCCGCCTCACTCTACTTCTTTTTGATGTGATTACATTTGGTATCATTTCCGCACTCTGATTATACTGATATTTAATTCTTGATTAGATCTTTTGTTTATAATATTATACTTGATTTTATATGTTCCTAATTATGTTATTGGATATGTGGGAGGATGATTTCCTCGATACTTGATCTTTGGGGCTGTGGATCACACACCCGGGTATGCCAGTTAGGGTACCGACTGGGGAGATGTGATAGTGAATATCAAAACCAAGTTTTATTGTCATTCCCCAATGACTTGAGGAGTGTTAAGGAACGGTTGAGGCTTTAAAACCATAGTTAATCAAACTAAGGTCCGTGTGACGTAGTCCTAGGTTGATAGGAGATCAACTAGGAGCTAGTTATTCAAGATCTTGTTCTAAATATGCAGTAAATGGATAAAAAATTAAAGTTAAGCACAAAACTATGAGTCACACTACAACTATATTAATAGGTTGAAGGGCATTTCCTTAGGAGCCTTTCGATTCTGATAACTAAACTTGTTATTGCGTCTGGATTTGACTCAACACCTACTATAAAATCCGGCCTTATCCTAACCCTGACCCAGCCCGGATTTTTGTACTGTTGTAGGTCCGAAGACCCGAAGTGGAGGTAGAAGAGACTTGTGGGCCCTCTTAGTTGAAGATTCGATGCTTATGGACATTGACAATGATGCCCCTTACTTGAGCACATTGTCAGTGTTTAGTGAAAATCTGCGCATCAAAGAAGATTGAATTAGTTGAAGCACTTATTGAACCCCCGTGCTCAATCCGAAGGTATTTCTTGAAACTAGAATTGTTGATTGACTTGTAGGAGAAAACCCAACTCAATTCGGATCTGTCTGGCCTTCCAAATCCACTCTTGAAGTTGCTGTCAAGCCTTGGTAGACTGACAGTCGACCAGCCAGTCAACCAGCAGTAATGAAATTCGAAAATTTACAAAATTTCTTACCATTTTGCCCCTTACCTTTTTGGAACTCGTGAATGAAGGTCTATCCCAATCATTGGCACTCCAGAGAATGAAAAGTGACACTCTCTTGGGCCATCCTTGGTGTTTGTGAAGATCCTTGACTCCAATCATTAGTTTTCCACCTCAATCATCAACTCAAGGTATGATTCCTCTTATTCTTCTTCTAATCTACTCATTATTCTATCAATTTATAATCTTTAGACCATGGTTGAAGTGTTGCAACCTTGCAAACACTTAACCATGAGTTTCCCCCTTTCAATTCCATGATTATCACCCCACTATTGCTATGATATACCCCATTAAGATTGATTACATTGCATTGCTTTGATTCCCTTCATTTCAACCTATCCTTGATTTAAAAACTGATATGTAGTGTATGCTAAGTCTAAATTACTATGAATTTATGATTTCAATTTAGTTCTTACCATTCCCTTGATTGATTCCCCATCAATCCTTACTATTGCAATCAATCCCAATTCAATATATGATGTTTAGCATATAAAACATAGGGTTTCGATTTGGGTATTCACAATTGGACCGTTGGATCGTGATAATATTTGGTGTGTAATGTCCCCATATTGCCATAATCATGCCCTCCAAATTTAGTGTCGATCGGAGCACCGGAAGATCAGTTTCAGGCCAAATCCTCAATTCTGCCCATTACTATCAAGCTTTGGTTGACTGCTTGGTCGACTGACAGTCGACCAGCCAGTCGACCAAGATATAGATATGACAGCATCCCTGTTTGTGGCCGAAATGCTTCGTTTGACCTCCGATTCGATTGCTTTCTTTTCTAATGGTGATTTTATGTTGTCTAGGGTGCAACACTGACTTTTGGGGCTATTCTTGGTGACTCTTAATTCTATTCCCGACTCGATTAAGGTAAGGACGGTCGTTACCTCAAGTATATTAATTATGCAAATATACTTCTACTTTGAAAACTTAGTAGATATACTTCCTATGTGTACTCCTTAACCATGCATGACTATTGTATGCATTTTATCAGTAATTGTATGTTACATGTCATTCGGAATATCATGCTTAATTATTCTTTATGATTATGTATACGATTAATCATGTTATGACATGCCTTTAATTATATGATGAATTATTGATTTGATATAATATGATGAGATTGAGCTTGTGAATGACTACGTATGACTTGGGATTGGGAAGTGTCCTTCTGACACTTCTGTCCTTGGACATCGAAGGGAATAGTATGGGATATTCTTCGAAGGTGTCCATCGACACTTTCCCGGGTTATTGGATGACATACATAGAATTGTCTAGATGTATGGTTAGGATTACCCTTGTTGTATCAGACCCGAATCGAAAGGGTATTGAGACCGAATGACCCGTGGTAGAGTATGGTTGATGGGCGCTCAAGACTGGTAACCACCCCGTGAGAGGACATAAACTATATTGCGGATACTCGAAAGGGGCCATTTATTGGTAGGGTTGCAAATGGATAGACCTGGGCTCACGGGCGCTCAAGACCGGTAACCAACCCGTGAGAGGACGTGAGAGCTTCCCGTTTACCATTTGTGAATGGCCAATAGGGTTGATGAGTTCGTAGTCCAAGTTGGTGGTAGCCATAGGATATGCTGACTATAGTGTGAAGGATACGGAACCGAGTTGGTCGGTGCCATAGGGAAAGTATCCGGATCTGACATGATACGAATGAGTAGATGAATTGCATTGGGTTAGGCTTCGCCGTGACATGCGCCAATACTTATACCAATGGTGATGTGAGAGAGTGGTGACTTAATCCCCAACCATGGTTTCTAATGAGGACTTTACCCAATTACCCTGGCAGACCCAAGATATCATGTATGATTGAAGGGGAGCGACAGACGACCTAAAGAAGTATGGTGTTGTGGCTTAAAGCATTTCTACCTTAGAGACTAGCATACTTAGGGTTAGAATCATATTGAATCATTGTCTCATATCATCTTACATAATATTGTGACTTGTACCGTATGATTTGTGTATTGTGGAACGATTCGCCTTGCTGAGTTCTTTGAACTCATTTCCTTTCTGCAATTGTTTTGTTAGATATATCTGCATGTACTGAAGACATTGATGGCTCCTACTATGAGGCGGCGCAGGATCCCTTATACTACGGTGAAGGTCCTGGCTGTTACGAGGATTATGGTGAAGGTGCCGAGGGTGATTACCCTCCGTACTAGAGTTAGTCTGACCTTGATTTGGGAGAGGCCTTGCTTAGTCTCCTTTGTGTACACATACGAGGATACTCTATTTATGACGGAGGAGACCCTAGCCTAGGCCTTTATGTCTTTTGGAACACCGGATATGTTGTAATAACTCTTTGGATTTACTCTTGATGTTTGGGATTTGTAACTAAATTAATTAACCATTTTTCCTCTGCTTTTGAGAAAGAGTGACTTCTGATCACTCTCTTTCTCTTTGTGACTTCTTGTATATATATATTTGATACTTAATATTTTCCGCACTCTGATTGATTATCTTTTCTTATTCACTTAATCTGTTTATTACTTGCTTTAATCATTGATTATATTGTTCGTGATTATGTTATTGTGTATGTGGGAGGCATGGCCGCTCGATCCTTGATCTTCGGGCTGTGGTTCACATCCCGGGTATGCTAGATAGGATACCGGCTGGGTGGATGTGACACCTACAATGTCTTGTATAACAATTGGCTAAACTTGGTAAGTTGGCAGGCTGCCTCTGACAATCAAGTCAGTACTCGCACAAGAGGAAGAAGAGACTTTGAATAGTTGTACAACCTTATTTTGAATGGAATGAATTGAGATTACCTTGAGTGTGTGAAGTTAGGGTTTATATATTTTAACCCAATCAATGAGAGTCACTGGATCGAGGCATCCTACTTTGTCTTATGTCTGTCTGATTAGTAGTCCTAGCCAGACTCTAGGGTTGTCTCCTATTTGTATATGGAAAGTCCTACCTTTCTTGGTGAGATAAATTAGGTGGGTATGTTTATACTCGGAAGACGTCTCCTACTCGAACACAGTTACCCTAGGGTCGAACCCCGCGTTTGATCCTTTGTCCTCAAACCCGGTCTATCAGTTTGATCTTGGCTGGTTCACCGGTCCAGTACAAATTGGACACAACACAAGCCGTCTAGCCCTCGGGACCACCTAGCTCACTGGTCAGTCGTGGGGGATGATTCACAAACTCTGAAACTTCACTCATATGTGCAATCCCTCTAGGCTCTTATTGTTTGAACATGAACCATCATTTGATTGATCAAGGAAGGGGTATTCTATGAAACCCAGCCCTAACCTTGACCCGGAAACCCTGTCGTTTGTAGGTCCGACAACCCGAAGTAAAGCAAGAAATCAACTATGGGCCATCTCAGTGGAAGACTTGGTGTTTGGCTTAGAATCCATGGAAGTTGATGATAGTGTTCCATTTATGGAAACTTGTTCAGGACTGAAAAGGAAACTGCACCTTGATGAAGATGGGATTAGTTACTGGACTTGGAGTACTTTCTGACTTGTATCGAAGGCATTTCTACATACTAGGTAAGCCACTTGGTGTGTGTGCAAAACCCCTTCAAGTTTGGACTTGATCTGAGCCTTCAATTCCCTATTTTAGTCTTGTTGTCCTTATTGGTCGACTGGGCCAGTCGACCAATCAATCAACCAATGAGATCTGTTTTGTTGAATTAGGTCTTGGCTGCTCTATTTAAGCCCAACCTCGAGTCTAATTCGTCTTTTGTGCCTCCAAACTTCCAGGAACGAACCAGAGCTCTCCTCAAGTCATCTCCTCTACATCCTTGGTGGTTTTCTTGTTGGATCTTTGTCACTTCTCTTGCATTTACATCATAAGGTATGTGATCATCCTCCTCTCTTCTCCATCTTTGGTTTTCTGTAGTTTTTCTTTCCTTTTCTATTTGAGAACAGTAGAGTTGATGTTGCATCTCTGTTGCAACCATCACTCTACTCATCTTCTCTCTTTTCCTAAGGATTTAAGGCTTGATGGATGATCTTAATCAAGATCATCACTTGCTTTTGAAGGAAACCATGTCTTCATCTTCTTTCCCTTTTTAGATTCAAAGTTCTTCAATCTTAGATATGTTTTTCTAGAAGATCTATACATGTTTTCCATGAATTCTTTTTCAGATTAGTAATCCATCATTCTATAGTTTCTCTTCCATGAATTTGCCATGATTTCTCCAAGAACCTTGACTGACCTATTTATGGTAAGTTTTTGTTTCCTATTTTGTGACTTGAAGACTTGATGTTATTAGGGTTTTGAAGTCCTCTATAGACCAATACACTATCATTGCTTATTCCCTCTTGTTTGGTGACAATTCGAATCACAAAATACAGATTTCGAATAAAAAATCTCTGATTTTGTCTATCACTGACTCTGTTGGTCGACTGAGTTAGTAGACCAATCAATCGACCAATGAAGTCAGTAGCCTCTGTTTTGGTTTATTTCTAGTTGATTTGATTCCTATCTTCTGGAGATCTTCCCTAATAGGGTATGTACACTGTCTAGGATCCCCTTCCAAATTTAGAAAAGATCTTCCTTGAGTCTCGGGATTCTTTGCGAGTCATTTAAGGTAAGGATAGTTATTTCTATAATTACATAGATTGCATGATTTAGTTTCCATATTTGAATCTCTCTGATTTATTTCCATTAATAGATTCTTATATTGATGTACTACTGATGCAACTACTCTAATTACAGTAGCATTACTTGTTTATATTAATTAGTTCATGTATGACTTTACTTGCCAATTATATATGAGTTGGATCATGTTCTTGATTACTTTCCATATGGGGAGTTACTATAATTGTGATATGATTGATTTATGGTTGTGAATGATTATGTATGGTTTGGAAAGGGGAGGTGTCCTTTCGACACTTCTGTCCTTGGACATCAACGGGAATATTATGGAATCTTTTTGGAGATGCCCTTTGACACCTTCCTAAACTGTTGGTTGTCATACCTAGGGATGTCTAGAAGTGTTTGGCTAGGATGTCCCGTTATATCAGACCCTAGTCGGAAGGGTATTGAGACTGAATGACCCGTGGTAGAAATGGGGACTCATGGGTGCTCAAGACTGGTAACCAACCCGTGAGAGGACATGGATCACATTGTGGATACTCGAAAGAGGCCATTCATTAGTAGGGTTGCGTATGGATAGACTTGGGTTCATGGGTGCTAAAGACCGATAACCAACCTGTGAGGGGACATAAGAGCTTCTCGTTTACCATATGTGGATAACCAATAGGGTTGATGAGTCCGTAGTCTAGGACTATGAGGAATCTAGTGTGAAGGATACCAGAAAGGATCGCCAGGGCGAGGAATGGACGTATCTGGAACTGAGTTGATGTAACTAAGTAGAAGACTCGCATTTGGCTAGGCTTTAACCTTGACATGCGCCAGTATTTAGACCAATGGTGATGCGAGAGAGCGGTGACCTAAACCCCAGCCATGGAATGTCCTGAGGGATGCCGGACCCACTACCAAACGGCGTTGTGTGATGAGACCTTCCCAAAGAAGTACGGTGCTATGACTTAAAGCATGTCAGCCAATAGAGACCAGCATACATAGAGTTAGAATCATAATGCATCATATGTTTCATATTACATTGCATCATACTTTGCTTTGAAGTCCTGCCATTTATGTTATTATGGATTAACTGCCTTACTGGGTTTCTTTTGAAACTCACTCCTTTTGTGCTATGTATTGTTAGATTTCTCTACAAGCTCCAGAGATTATCACTGCTCGTATGAAGAAACGCAGGGAGAGGAGGCATATCTCCAAGAAGGTGATTGCGGTTACGATGATTACATTGAAGATTCCGCGGGTGGTCATGCAGCGTACAATGCTTAGTCTATCGATAGAGTGGAAGCGCCCTTGTGCTATTTTTGAGATTTACACTTATAGAGATGTTCTCTATAAGATTGAAAATGATTTAGTTACTCATTGCACTTGTTATTGGGATTAGTTTTGATCTCTTTTCCTTTCTTTTCGGAACTACTTTTCCGCTGTTGGTAGAGTGAGATTTCCACCTCACTTTACTTTATGATCTTGACATTATTGTTACCTTTTGTATTCTGATGATACATGATTTTATTTCCTTCCTTATTTGGATGTCTCATTTATACTTTGCACATTGATTATTTACGTTCTTGATTATGTTATTGCTTATGTGGGAGGATGATTTCCTCGTTACTTGATCTTCGGAGCTGTGGATCACACACTCAGGTATGCTAGGTAGGGTACCGGCTAGGTGGATGTAACATATTCATTGGGTAAAATGGGAAACCTTATGCAAGGGCAAAAGAGATGGAGGCCTGGGGTTCTGGGATGTAAACTGTTTCAACAAAGCTCTCATTGCCAAACAAATTTGGAGACTTTTAACCAACCCAAACTCATTATGGGCCCAGGTGATGCATGCAAAATACATTAAAGACGTTCCATTTTTTGAATGTCGTTTCCCAAATAATTGTTCATGGGGTTGGAGAAGTATGCTATCTAGGAGAGATATTCTCATACAGGGCATTATTAGGCAGGTGGGAAATTGTGCTAATGTGTATATTTTTAAGGATCCATGGCTTCCCTCTTTGCCTTTTCATGGCATTAGTAGTGTCCCTTTAGGACATAGTCCATCTTGGGTGTAAGAGCTTATTGATTGGGACACTTGCCATTGGAAATTACCTTTACTTCAGTCTCTATTTTCTCCAGGTGAGGTTCAAGCTATTTTAACAATCCCTTTATTGTCTCCTGATACTTTAGACTCTTGGATATGGGACAAAACAAAGGATGGTAAGTTCATTGTGAAGTCTACTTATTATCAATGCTTAGCTATGGTTGATGATCAAGGTAATGTTGCTTCTTCTTCCTCCTCTTCAATATATTGGAAAATTATTTGGCTGATTCCTACTCTTCCAAAGATTAAACAATTTTTGTGGCGATCCTCATATAAGGCTATTGCAATTGGGAGCTCCCTTTTCTTGAGGAATGTTTCACTTACCCCTCTTTGTCTAATTTGTGGTCATGGTTCGGAGAATGTATGTCATGCCTTGTTTTTTTGTCATCATGCAAAAGAGTGTTGGAGACTATCCCCCCTTCGTATTAATACATCTGATTTTTTAAGGACAAATTTAGTTGATTGGATGGATTTTATCAAAATAAAGTTCAATGGTTGTGACAATTTAACCCTAGTGAATCAGATGTGGAGTGCCTTAGCTTGGTGTATATGGAATATTAGGAATGCTACACTCTTTAGAGGGATTGATGCCTCCATAATTCATACAATGACTACTTTCTCTTATCTATGTGCAGATATACAATCTCATTTTATGGAATTTCAAAGGGCTCATGGAGATCCTTATCCAAGGCCTAGTCATATCATTTCCGAAGAACTTGCTCTTTTTCAAATTTTTGTTGATGGATCATGGGATAGTACTTCTCACAAAGGAGGGAGAGGGTGCATTATGTGGGATTATAATGGTGGTTTTATAGCGGCTCAATGTAGATGTGGTCATAGTGCTTCTGCAACCTTAGTTGAACTTGAAGCAATTAGAGATGGCATTATTCTGTGCTCTTATTTTTGTAGTGGTTGACTTGCATATTCATTCGGACTGTTTACCTGTTGTTAGTGCTCTCCAGGGTCTCCACTCATCTTTAGATTGGATGTGTCTCAGCTTAGTAGCAGATATTTTGAAGCGATGTTCTTTTTTCCCAAGGGTTTCTTTTAGTTATATTCCTAGAATTGGCAATGGTTTTGTTGATTTCCTTGCTAAGGGTGCTTGCAGGTTATCTCTAGATAGATCCTGGTGGGGTATCCCACCTTTGTTTATTGCGGATTCCTCTCGTTTGTATAGGTCTTTTGACCTAAACTCTTTCTTAATATAATCGTTACCTTTTTGTTTTGGCCAAAAAAAAAAGAACCATCATTTGATTAGGAGCATTACCTAATCATGCTGCCTACCACGTACAGTTGGGAACTTATATGAAATGCCTCTTTCTTAAGGGTGAAGTAATTGATCTACTGGCTAACAGTTCCCTTGGTGGTGAAGTAACCATTTCTCCTTGATTCTCACAAGCCTCGTACAAACCATTGTGGTGACACCACGCGGCCTACCACGTTTAGGTGTCATGTGGAGGGTTGGTCAGATGAAATGACATGCTTCATCACATTTTTTGGTTTGGTAATATCTGGATTGTTGATTCGAATTTTAGAAAACTTTAACCAAGGTATCAATAGGAGAGGACCCGGATTTTTATCACCTCCAGTCCTGACACCCTTTTGTTTCGTCCAATTGACCATTAGATGATGAACACCTGTCTTATTCTAGTCCTATGGTTGAAAATTTTTCAATCCTTAACCATTTAATCCCTAAAATATCTTCTCGAGCTCTCTGCCTTTTCCCTCTTCTACTTTGGCAACCCTTGTCAACGTACACAGGGAGATGCCCTTGAGGAACCCTTGAATGATGATCTTTGGCAATTCTGAACAATTCGTTAAGGTGTGATTGAGAGACCGTTCATGATTCTGAACGGAGAAGACAATACTGTGAGGAATCAGCCACACGAGAGAGGTGTTGGATGAGTTGCTTCATCGTTTTGCAGAGAAAAAGAAAGCGAAGTCGAAAAAGATGGAAGCAAAGAGAGTGAAGAGAGAAGTAAGAGAAGTGAAGAGGCATGGTGGGCATGAAGGAATTTAAATGTGAAAAAGAATTATTAAAAATAAAATAGAATTTGTTTGAACGGTACATATAGGAGTAAGAAATCAAAATTCAAACTAGGTCACAGATTGTGTATGAAGAATTTTGATGTTTAAACGATTGATTACTTTCCGCTGCCAATGAAGTCGTTGGAAGAGATAGAATTGCTATTCCAGACGATCACATTCAACTCCCGAAGACCTTCGATGAGTGAGAAAACAAATTTCTCTTGAAAAGTAGGGTTCTTACCTCCATCTGTAAAAAATGAAATCGCAATACGAGTTTAAACTACAGAGAATCAAGACGATTATAAGAGAAGCCAAGGAATCTAAAAATGAATGAACAACTAAACCTACCGGTATAGGTCCTTGTCCGGAATTTAGAGCTTCAGTACTCAAGGCAGACATAAGGATTCAGCCTCGAGATCCATTCTGTATCCTTCAACCTGTTGCATCCCACGATTACACCACAAAGATCCAACGAACGAGACCGGAATTCAACACAACGATCCCATCCAAGAGAAGAGATTAGATAAGCTATGGAATTTGCAGACAAAGTGTTCGAGAAATTGAAATTGGTCACGTGGCGTACCTATAACCTCCAACATCTGGCCTTGGGACCCAGATATGGACATGGATGAGCTTCAGTTCACACTTCACAACAAAAAGATGGAAAATGAAATGAGATAGCAGGGGTTGCCGGAGTAGAAGAGGGAAAAGGCAAAGAGAGCCCGGAGAGGAGACAAGATATTTTGGGATAAAATGGTTAATTGTAAAATTTTCAACTAAAGGATTAAAATAAGACAGGTGTTCATCATCTAACGGTCAACTGGATGAAACATGAGGATGTCAGGACTAGAGGTGGTAAAAATCAGAGAGGACCCCCCCCCCCTTTTGGTCCTTTGTCCTCAAACCCGATCGGTCATTCTGATCTTGGTTGGTTCACCTAGTTGGTACGGGACTGGGCACAACACCTATGAATATGTTTGTGGTAATCAAGTTCCCATTTACATTGTGAGCATTGAAATCATTGAGGTCAATTGTCACTTCATGAGGAATGCAACAACGAGAAAGTTGATTTCTCTTCCAGTTACATCTTTTTATGAATAAGGTCCATGACATGTTCACCAAAACTTTGTTTTGGTCAACCTATCATGTGGGTTGTTTCAAGTTGTGCGTGAGAGATTTATATTTTCTAGCTTGAGGGGAAATGTTGAGATTAGTGTTGTTCCATCAAGTTCTATTATTGATGTAATGGGATATATGTATATCAAGCTGTTGTATATTCATATTTAGCATAAATTTAGAAACAATCTTTTCACGTATAGTACACATGTCATTGTTTTCTTAGTCGACTTTAAATCCAAGGTGTATCAGTTTCTGCATTAATTGGTGTGTTAATTGCCATATCAATATATTTATGCTTTGTGACTTTTTTTCTTTTTCAAAAAAGATGAAAAAATTGTGAGAAACCCTCAAAGTTGATAATGGAAGTCACAGAACCCACATTCCCATTTTCCTTCGCCTTTCCAGTTCTTTTTCACTCGCATTTTGCTGGTTTTTGCCACCATATTTAGATGGCTCAATCCATCCGTAAGTGATTTGATTCATCTCCCATAGAATGTCAACATGGTTTATTGAGTATTGCAGTGGGGGAGCCACGTTGGGACCGGAGGGGGCCATGGCCCCCCCCCGGATTTTTTTAAATTGTAAATATCCTTGTTTCTCTCCACATTTCTCTATCTTTAAATGTGAAATACCTTTAAATGTGAAATACCACTATTTGGCCCCCCTCCAAAAATTAAAAATAAAATTTTAAGATAAAGATGATGGGTACAAATGTCATTCATAATATTTATCTAATGGTTATCATTAAATCCCTAATTTTAAGGAATAAAAGGTTAAATTCTAATTAAAAAATAACTTAAAAACTAACTCACAAATCCATGAATTTCTCCTTATATATTTTCTCCTATTTTCATTTCTATTTATTCTCTCTTGAATCTCCTCTTTTATTCCTATTTTTTCTCTTTTTTTTTTTTTCACACGATCTCACAAAATATTGAAGTAGTTAGCAAACTTTGGAATTTTCCTAAATCTTCTCTACATCAGGTATTCACTCTCTCTTTCTCAAATTATTCCTTTCTCTCTCTCACACTCACAATTTTTTTATTAATTTACCTAATTTTTAATGTAGACTCCACATTAAAATATAATAATATATTATGAGTTGGGACCTACAGTGGGTCCCACATTGGCCCACATACATTTGGCCCCCCAATGTTCAATCCTGGCTCCGCCCCGTTAGTATTGCTGCCATGAATATCATTTTCTAGGCTAATCGATACCCAATTTTACAACGTGCTAGTTAGTCGATGCTTTTTCATTTTGCATTCTTACATATTCCATTTCTTATATGTTATCAATTTTACCCTTCTTCCCTTGCCTATAATAATTCTGCAAAATATATCCTCAACACTCTAGGGCAAATTTGTAAAGTTCCTAACTATTTTTTGCTCACAATTTTTTTTTAGAAGAAATATAATAGACTCTCTAGATAAATACTTAAGAGGCATTAAAAAGAAGAGTTTACCCTAAAAGGGGGTGGGGATAATAGGCAGATTTAGCACTGAACTGCCTAGACTCTGAACATTGGCACACCCATTCATTAGGTATTTCCTGGGACAAGATGGGTGATGTTTGGTTTTCTAGTAGGGGAAATTAAAGAGATCTAATGAGGAAAACCTTCCGTTGTTTTCTTGCCCAATCTATCAGTTCATGTACTAGGTGTGACCTTGATTGGGGAGGGGGGGGGGTCCCATTGAGAGGAGGGGTAAAACCTAGGATCCATGGATCAATGAAAACATTTCTGGTCCTTCCATTTCCAATTTTTCTTAGGAGACCTAATCTAAGAGTCTCTTTTCAAGCCACCAAACTCCTCCATCCCCTAGAGGCTCCTCTGGGTATAAGAGCCTATAGAAAAGCGTGGCATATTGAGTATTTTGCCCTCATTGTCTTTGCCCACATGCAAGTTGGCTAGTCAATCTTCCATCCTTGCCTTGCTGGTAAGGCTTTATTAAACAAGTGAAGGTCTTAGAATCCTTAAAGGTACTTCCCATTACTACTTATGTTTTGGAGGTTCTAACATTGACGTGCAAGGTTATACATTAATTCAGATAATTTAGGGAACAAATACACAGAAGCACCATTATGTATGTTTTGACTATAGGTGAAACTGCAATTAATTAGGTTTCAAATTGATACGGAGAAATTATGATCAAACCGGGTTCATACCTGGTTTGACCCTCGACCCCGGTCGAGACGGAGGGAACCGACTCGCTCCCGAGCGAACCGGATCCAGAAGATGGCTTACTGAAGAAGAAAGCTTATTCAGCTACAAGCGTGCCCTAATCCTACTTATGGATTAGGGTAATTACCCTAATGATGGCATACTCAAATTGACGGCTACGGATAATCATTATCGAAGGGATAATCATCACATAACCTAAATGTTATTTCAGGAGTCCTCTACTAGTCCAAACTAGTAGAAGTCTATTGCTCAACGGATCTAACTGTTAAGATCCAACGACAACCCGAAGAAGGCTCAAGTGCATCCAACGAAGGAGATTCAAAGGTACACTCTATATAAACCTTACTACCATACGAGGTGAGAAAATCGAAGACACACAATCTGAGACTCAAGTTCAAATACATACTGATAGAGTTAAACTATCAGCGCCCTGCTATCTAGATCACCTTTCCCAGTTCTTCATTCATTAGCTCTGTGCTTCTAGCAGAGCCGTTTGTGATTAAGTTCATCAACTGACTTAGCCTTCGGAGGTGGACTCCCGACCCTAGCGGTCGGGCCACATCTGACGCTTTCGTTTTGCAGGTCATCACGAGGAGATCTAAGGGCTGAGCAGATTTTGGACGCATCATTTGGTGCCGTCTGTGGGAAACGACTTGAAAAGCCATGCTGACTAGATCAGCAGCCGCTGCACAACGCAATTCCGGTGTTCAGATCCCTGAAGCGAATAATCCAGATATTCCCTAGGGAAGCCAAAATCCTATCGAGGTAGATGGTGGCCAGGGAGGACGTAATCCTCCTCCTGATACACTCCAAGATCAATTGGATCAGGTAAAGATTCAACTCTTGGAGGTGAGCCAAGCACTCCGCATGCTCACCAGACGAGTGGTTTTACCACAAGAACCTGATCAATGCGATTCAGGGAGACGTGCATTGCCACGTGATCAGAGATTGGCTGAAGACCGGAATATCGGTCAGAATTTTCGTGAAGGAGATCGAGGACCTAGGAGGATTGATGATCAACCTAGGCGAGACGATCGGTTCGACAGGAGGCAAGAGAGTACAACTGATTCAAATACAAGGTTGGATATAGGGGTAAGAACTCACTCACCCACTGTCAGAAGAACCGTTCGTGATGATCGAGCAGTTCGCGACGAGCAGAATGCTCGGGAAGGACGGGCTGTTCGTGATGATCGAGTAGCACAAGATGATCGTGTTAATCGAGGTCGTGATCATATTGTTGAAGATCACCCGACCCAGATTGGTCAGGAATTGGCCAACATCAATGAGAAATTAGGGCAGTTGGCTAAGGGAAGAATAACTGAGGATATTTACTAAGTCATTCGGAGGACTCCATTTGCCGAGCCAATTGCGGGATATCAGTTTCCCCATAACTTTTGTTTGCCTACCTTTTCAACATTCGATGGCTCCGGAGGTCCAACAGCTCACATTGGCTATTACCAACAGACCATGGTAGTTTCAGGTAATTCTGATGAAATTTTATGTAGGGTTTTTGGTTCATCTCTAACTAGAGCAGCACAAAAGTGGTTTTCGAACCTCCCCTCTGGAAGGATCGTAAACTTTGATGAATTGGCGCGCAAATTCATAGGACGATTCCAGAGTGGAATACAAGTCAAGAAAACAGAAGAAACCTTGTTTACTGTCAGACAAGGAAAGAACGAATCAATCAGAGAGTTTCTGAAAAGATTCAACAAAGTAACGATGGAGATAGAAAATTTGAATGAGCAAGTAGCCAAAACTGCTCTATTCACGGGACTCACTAATCGGAAACTCCTGGAGTTATTACTACAAGATATGCCTACGACTTATGCTGAGTTGGTACAGAGATGCCAGAAGCAGGCTGAAGTCATGGAGATTCTAGATGCGCGCCAAAGAGATAATAAAGTCTCCAATAAGGAACTGAAGGCTCCTGAGCAGAAGCAGAAGCCAAAGAAAAATGTCCGTGATCGGGTTGGAAAATCTCAAGCTTGGCGCCAAAGGTCTCCCAGTAAAAGTGAGTACACTCCATTGAATGTTCCTTGGGCTGATATTTTAAATATCATCAAAAGAAAAAATATCTTGAAGTGGCCGCCTAAAATTCTTTTAAAACCCGGAGAGCAGCAGGATCGAGAAAAGTATTGCCGATTCCACAAGGACTATGGTCATTATACTAATGACTGTCGTCATCTGAAAGCAGAAATTGAGAGATTAATATCTCAGGGACACTTGTCCAGTTTTGTTAGCAGAAGGAGGGAGGAGCCACGTGAGCCACGTACGCCTGCTCCTAAAAGGGATCATTCGGTTAGTTTTGAACGATCAAGGGAGGCCCCGAAGTCTAAGAAGGGCAAGGAGGTGATTGAAGCTACTCGGTCACCGATCCTTACCATCTTCGGGGGACCAGAGCCCGAATCACTCCGGAGTTTGAAAACAAAATCCAAATTTGTTGGAACCGGAGAGACGCAGAAGCGGAAGAAGCTGAATGGTGAAGATTCTATCACCTTTAGTGAGGAGGACGAAAGAGATGTTTGTTTACCTCATGATGATGCCATAGTCATCAAGGTAGAGATTGCACGTCGGGAAGTGCATAGAGTTTTGGTTGATACAGGGTCTGCAGCTGACCTAATTTCTTACAAAGTGTATCAAAAATTGAAGGTGGATCAGGACTTGATGAAACCTTCATCCACACATCTATATGGTTTTGTAGGGTCATCTGCAGTGGCGGAAGGATCGGTCCAGTTGGACTTATCTATTGGAAGTTTTCCTAAAGAAACAACCGTCCGAATCAATTTTTTGGTGGTTCGAGAACTTCCAGCTTATAATATGATCCTCGGGCGACCATCTTTATCCAAGCTAGGTGCTATTGTTTCGACAAAACACCTGAAGATAAAATTCCCGACTGATATGGGAATTGGTCAAGTCTCCTCTGACCAGAAGATCTCTCGGCAATGTTACGTTGCCTATTTAAAAGACAAGGAGGGCTCGAGGAAGGTAATCGCCCTACCTATAGAAGTTCGAGACAATCGGGAAGAGGCGAGAGATGCAAAGACCCGAACCGGTGGGAGAAGGGTGGAGCAAATCCAGCTGTGTACCGAGGATGAGAAAAAGATTACTTATATCGGGTCTGAACGCTGGAGGAATTTAAAGATAAGTTGAAGTTATTTCTTCAACAGAATAAAGATGTATTTGCATGGTCTGTTGAGGACATGCCGGGAGAATCGATCGGGCCGTCGCAGAGCACAAACTCTGGATAGATCCTAAGGCGAAACCAGTGATACAGAAAAGGAGAAATTTCTTCATTGAAAAATATGAAGCCGTTCGTAGCGAAGTTGAAAAACTCAAGAATTCTGGTTTCATAGAACCAATTGAATGGCCAACTTGGTTGGCCAACGTGGTAATGGTAAAAAAGGCGAATGGGAAGTGGAGGATGTGTACAGACTACACAGATCTTAACAAGGCTTGCCCTAAAGATTGCTATCCGTTGCCTCGGATTGACCTCTTGATAGATGCGGCTGTAGGATATGAAACTTTAAGTTTCGTGGATGCCTACTTAGGGTATAATCAGATCCTTATAAATAAGGAGGATGAGAAGTTTATGGCTTTCATGACTGATCGTGAAAGCTATTATTATAAGGTCATGCCTTTTGGCCTGAAAAACGCAGGAGCAACATATCAGAGGGCCGTCAACAAGATCTTCAGAGAGCTGATAGGAAAGAATGTTGAAGCTTATGTTGACGACATGCTAGTGAAAAGCTTTACAAAAGCAAATCATATTACAGATTTGACTGAGGTATTCTCAATGCTACGAAAGTATCAAATGAAACTAAACCCAGAAAAGTGCGCCTTTGGAGTCTCCTCGGGCAAATTTTTGGGCTTCATGGTATCACAGAGGGGAATTTAGGCTTCATGATATTCCCTCGAGCGGAAACTGGAATATCAGACCACGATAGTGGGGATAATTGATTACTTCACGAAATGGGTTGAAGCCAGTGCACTGGCAGCAATTACTGAGAAAAAAGTGGAGAAATTCGTGCTTGAATCAATCATATATCGCTTTGGGATTCCAAAGATTATCGTCACTGACCATGGTACTCAGTTCGACTGTCCGCAATTTGAGCAATTTTGCGGAACATATATGATCGAGCATCGTATGTCCTCAGTGGCATACCCCCAGAGCAATGGACAGGTAGAGATTACTAACCGAACGCTACTGGAAGGAATAAAGAGAAGACTCGAAGCTGACAAAGCTTCTTGGGTTGAAGAACTTCATAATGTACTGTGGGCCTATAGAACTACGGTTCGAACACCCACAGGAGAAACTCCATTTAGGTTGGCATATGAATCCGAAGCATTAGCACCAGTGGAGATAATGGTGGGGACATTACGGGATCGTGAGTTCGAGGAAAAAGCAAATGAACAAGGACTACTTGATAGTCTTGATCTGTTGGACGAAGTTCGGGCAAAGGCAATAGCACGAACTCAACATTATCAAAGAAGGATAGCGTCTCATTATAATACTCGAGTGAAGAATCGTCGGTACTTAGCCGGAGATTTGGTGTTGAGAAACACCCTAGCTTCCGACCCGCGTCACCAAAGAAAATTGGACCCTTCCTTGGAAGGACCTTATATGGTTGTAAAACCAGTCGGTTTAGGAGCTTACAGGCTGAAGAACATCAACACCCAGAAAGAGTTGGATCGTTCGTGGAATGCTAGGCATCTCAAAAATTTTTATCCTTGATGATGATTTCAATTTTGTTCGCGATGTAATCATTTTCAACTCAATCAATGCAATTTTTGGCTTTCAACAAACTATCTTTTGATTGGGAGGCATCATACACCACATTCAAGAACAAGATCCAACTATAAGGCATCGGATGAAAATTCGTGTGGGTCCTTCAACACTTATGGAATTTTTTCGGACTTTCTTAAGTCGAGGCATCGGATGAAAATCCGAGTGAGTTCCTTTTGCAAGGCGTCGGTTTAAAACCCGAGTAAGTTCATTCAAGACTTATTGAATTTTTGAATTATCCTTAAGTAAAGGCATCGGTTTAAAACCCGAGTGAGTTCCTTCTCAGACTTATTGTATTTCTCCAGAAATCCTTAAGTTAAGGCATCGGTTTAAAACCTGAGTGAGTTCCTTCTCAGACTTATTGTATTTCTCCGGAAATCCTTAAGTAAAGGCATCGGTTTAAAACCCGAGTGAGTTCCTTTTCAGACTTATTGTATTTCTCCGGAAATCTTTAAGTAAAGGCATTGTTTCAAACAACTAAGACCTAATTCAACAGCAATTCAAGCGGCTAGCAAAGCTCAAGATGAAGTTAATTTCTTATTTCTTCAAAAGATCGAAAGAGGCCAATATCAAAACAATTACAAAAGCTGGATACAATCTTCGGTCAAAAAAGAAAGTCATCATCGGTGACTGTTAAAAAAGTTATACAAGATCGACACGACTTTGCTAGAACAAACGTATGAGTCAACCATTGGTGTGGATTCAAGGAAAAGAAGAGAAGAAATGAGGATTACAAAAAAATATTTCGGTATACATAAAATTCTCCGCAATTTCATACTCTTTGTCCAGCTTGTCCAGGAGAAGTATGGTCCTCGACCAAACATGCATTCAAGATGAGCTCGTCATAATTGACTTCTTCCAGGGGAGAATAAACAAGAGAATCTTCCAGATAATGCATAATATCTGGATCGGAAGGTGGAGGATCAATCTTATCTTTGGTCCAGTCAGGAGGAGGAATACCCAGGTCGGTAAATACTTCAGGATGGCAAAAAGACCTTGTAGGGAGTCGTATCAAAATGAGGATCCTTCCTTAATATTGATTCCCATACTTCGTTCTCACCATCCCGGTACGCCCTGCAAGTTATAAGCATTCAGCATATCAACAAAGGGCTTACTGTGTAAATACTTGAAGACGCAGGCTCTGCGAACATCAGTTGGAAGGGATTCGGGCAAAGGAACGACAGCTTGCCTTTGAGGTAATGTCTCAGATCCTTTGGCTCCTGACTTTCCAACTGCTCGCTCCAGTCGCCAGATCTTCTCCCTGGCATCATCCAAGTCCGACTGAGGATGACCGATCATTGAATTCTTTTCTCCTGCCACCTCTCAAGCTAGTTTCCGAAGGCGAGCAATCTCAACATCTTTAGCTTCAGAGACTTCCCGAAGCCTGGAAACTTCATTGCTCAACCCACTGAGCCTAGAAACTGCTTCCACTTGGTTGTGGAAGTTACCAGTAAGACTCCTGCAAACAACTTCCAAGTTAAAAAGGAGCAGAAGAGAAAATTTTCAGAATCAAAAGATAATGAAGAAAGACTTACATCACCAGTGACTTCGTAAAGACTTCATCTGGAAGTTTGGAAAGAACTGCGCTCTCAGAAGTCATTCGAGCAGCAGTACACCATTCCAACGCTCTGTCAAAGTCGTTTGACACTAATTCAGGTGAAGGATGAGAAGGATGAGCTACATCAAGAGAAGGATGAGCTGCATCACTTGTCACACGACGGCGCTTCCTGGTGGCAAAATCCTCCAACTTGGAAGGAGAGGAGGAGGATGCCAAACAAGCACTGGAGTTGGAAATAGGAGCAGCGCCTACTGGGACCACACCTTCATCAGACGCCAACATAGTTACCTCAAATGCCCGAAGAGTTTCCTTCGGGGGTGCACCAACGGTCTCTGCAGCAGGGACGTCAGCAGCGCCATCAACAACGGAGTGATCAAGATCTTCCTCGGGAAAGACGAGCGATCACTTCGGGCAAAAGAGGTGCAGGGACGGCATCAATAGAAACTGTGGGAATCTGATATGAAGATTCACCAACAGCAGTCGCCTTACGCTTGGAGGATTCACTAGCTGAAACCACCTCACTGGCCCCAACCACCACCAACGGAACGATTTTCTTGCTAGATTTCGCTCTGATAAAGTTCGGGTTGATCTTGGGAGCCACGATGCAAACAAAAAAGCCGTATCGTACAAGAAATCCAACGACGACGACAAAAAAGAGGGAAAACCCTAGTTCTCTATCACTTCTGACAAACCCGATTAAATAAACCCCAAGTATTACTACTATTCAGTTTACTCAGGGGGGAAGTGGGGAAAGAGATGAGTAATCAAAAACAAAAACTCACTTGTTCAGAAGTTGATAGAGCTATTGTTGGAGTACGAGGAATATGGAAGCAGGCGGAAGGACGGAATGTCGCTTTAGCACTTTAGCAAATCTAACTTGCAGATAGCAGGATAGATGGAGAGTACCCACGAAGGCTTTAAGTAGCCTCAGGTATTAAGACGAAGGTTGAAGGCTAAGGACAACCAACGACCCAGATCGAAATGACGGTTCGAAATCCGCAGAAAGCAAGATCAATGGTCGGATGGATGCCACATGGAAACATGTGGAAACAAGCACCCGATGCAGAGATACCTCCAATCGTCGCACCGCCATTATAATAATGGATGTATTTCCGATTCATTGGAAACAATGAATGGTATACAAAAGCAAGAAAATGCTTGAACTTCGTAGAAGGGAAACGTGTGAACTTTGCAATAAATGAAGTAGTAGGGAAGATTAATGCATCTTTCCGAAACGCATCTTCACAATATTTCTACAAGATTATTATTCGGCGAGGAATGTAAAGTTAAGTGATAAGTTTTATCATTTATACTTTGATATTCAAGGCAAGATTTCGGCAGGAGACGGGGAAATGGAAAGGCCAACATGAAAAAGAAATGTATATTCATTAATAAGAGGGTAAATCTTTACAAAGAAATAAAAGATAACTCCCTAAGCCTCTTCTTCATTGTTGCCCAAGGGACCCTGGTCGGGAGGACTTTTCTCAGGATCTTGAGAAGAGCCTTCCTCAAGAACAACATTGGCTGAGTCCTCTACAGCAGCAACTTAAGACTCGACTTGTGATTTCTCCTCTGGAAGCGCCGGCTCGTCAGCCAGGTATGCCTCATATTGAGGGTCAGCTGGAAAAGGATCATCTTCTTCCCGAGCCCAGTCTGGGAGATCCATGCCAACTTTCCCGAAGACCTCTTTATGGCACACCTCACGGAAGGGAGCAGTATCAAAGGAAGGGATTGATGCGAGAATTTGCTCCCAAACATCATTCTGCCCCAAGCGATAAGCTTGAATGTTGTAGGCACCTAGCAGCTCGGAGAAAGGTACGCTGTTCAGGTATTTCCGAACACACTCCTTCCGAAGCTCTAGCTTTATATGCTCGGGCTTGCTAGGGATCGCCAACTTCAGATATTCTTCGTTCTCCCTACATCGGAATTCAAGCCTGTCACCAAACAACGTGGCAGCTGCTTTTTGCTTCCTGGCCTCGCGCTCGGCAGCAGCGGCACGAATCTTTAAAGCATCGAGGGCCTCCTTAAGGGAGATCACTTCTTCCTCATGCTTTCTCTGCATCTCCTCGGCAGTTGCAGTGAGACGGATCACTTCTTCCTCATGCTTTTTCTGCAGCTCCTTGGCAGCTGCAGTCAGCCGGTCTATTTCAGAATTGGCCTTGGCCAAATTCTCTTCACAGGTTTGCAGCAAGGAGCTGGTGCGACCAACCCGGCTCAATGCTTCCATGTGTTGATAAAAGCTCAACACAACATTCCTGGGAAGGCGGAAAATATCAGAAGAAGTCATAAGAAATTATGAAAAAATAAGTAAGCGAGAAGACCGGTACCTTATGGATTGACTAACAAGGGAAATGTCATCCAAGGCTTCAAATTCCTGGCGATCAGAAGGAGCAAGACTGAGGGAGCTCCACTCTGCAGCTTTCTCAGGGTCCCGAGTCACCCTGTCGGTCAACTTCAGGGTCCACTCGGGGGTAAAGACCTCCTCACAATCCGTTGAAGCTTTGGATTTTTTATGGGAGGAAGCATCAATTGTATCATGCCTCCTTTTTGTCCGGGCGGAGGAAGAGACATTAGACCTCTCCACCATCGGCTTCTTCCCTTTACCCGAAGCATCAGCCACGGGCCTGATATTCCTGATACCCCTATAAGAGGGGTCGGGAGAGGGAACAAAAGCCTCTTGATCTACGGTCAAGGCTCTGGGTGATCGTTGCTCGGCTGTCACAATGGCCCTAGCGGCCTTCACTCGCAGGTTCTCAGGGTTCATTCTTGGAGGCACTGCAAAGAAGAATGACGGGAGTCAGAATTAAAGACATATCACTTCAGTAAAATTAAAGGATGATGGTTAGAAGCTCACAATGAGCCAAGCCCCAGTACTGAAGAATGGAGTTATACTCCACTTCAAGTCCATGTATCTCTTGATACCATGGAATAGATTTGATCTTCCTGACGGCCGCCTCGTCTTCTCTGGATAAGGGAAGGCCTCGGTTATTCTCGGAAGAAGAAGTACACCTCCTCCAGGCGGTTGGGAAGTTAAGATCGACAGAAAAAGTATCGTTTGCGCCATCTTTTGAGGTTAGAAGGGCAAGTTCCTTTAACAAGGATGCTGCCCCTCCAATCAAGTTCAGCCTTATTACGTTTGGACAGAAAAACCCATCCGGGAGGATGGGAGATAGAAAGAACATGAAAATGTACAAAGAGAGAAAGAGATGGTGTAATGCCAAGTTCAAAACACAAACCCAAGAAGCCGACGATGAGACGCCAGCTATTGGGAAGGAGCATTCCGGGACAAATGTCCCAATGATTCAGAACTGCGGAGAACAAAGGATTAAAAAAGGGAAAGCGAACCCCGCTTTCCAGTGCATCTATATACAGAGAAAATTCACCCGAAAGGGTTGAATCAACCCTCTCATCGGAAAGGGGAGCCCTAACCTGATAAGAGGAAGGAAAATCAAAATCTTGGATGGCTGAAAGAAGGGTTTCCTCATTATAAATGGAGGGAACAGAGCCAGGTCCACCATCGGACCTGGAAGTTTGAGGTTGCTTGGAAGACTCGACAATCTTGGAAGATCCAGACTTGAGGAGGGCAGGAGGAGTTTCGGTTTCTCTCTCTAAACCTTTTTGAGAAACTTCAGCAAACTCGCGCCAGAGGACAGTTAGGTTTTGTTATCACTATCTGACTGTTCGGAAGCAGGAGAAGCAAAAGCCTCACTGCTATTACCAACACTGGGTACCAGAGAAGCCCCGTCGTCCGCCATTACTTGTTTCAGTAAACTACAAAAAGAAAAAGACCAGTAAACTTACTGATTCAGTGAGGCAAAAGCTTGAGAGCAAGAAGGCGCGAAGCAGACAACAAAGGTTCAAATTCCAGACAGGAAGAATGAAACCTACGAAGACAATGAATCGCTTTTAAAACTCCCGCACGAGTGTTCGGGAATCTGGACGATCGAGATTGATTCAAAATCAACGATCGAGATTGAAAGACGTTTTGAAAGTTTGAACTCACGAATCCGAAATAAGCGTTCGGAAACCGTCGCTTGGATGACGTGAGCCACGACAGATCGACTGCAAGGAGACACGTGGCCTTTACCCTCACAACGCTCGAGGAAAAGTAACCACCGCATTAAATGTGATATGACATTTAATGAAGCACGCAGAGATTATCGCCTGACGAAGAACCCAGTTAAAAACCAAGCCCTCGGGATCGACCGAACGCTTGGTCTGGGGGGCTCGTGATACGGAGAAATTATGATCAAACCGGGTTCATACCTGGTTCGACCCTTGACCCCGGTCGAGAGGGAGGGAACCAACTCGCTCCCGAGCGAACCGGATCCAGAAGATGGCTTACTGAAGAAGAAAGCTTATTCAGCTACAAGCGTGCCCTAATCCTACTTATGGATTAGGGTAATTACCCTAATGATGGCAGACTCGAATTGACGGCTGCGGATAATCATTATCGAAGGGATAATCATCACATAACCTAAAGGTTACTTCAGGAGTCCTCTACTAGTCCAAACTAGTAGAAGTCTATTGCTCAACGGATCTAACTGTTAAGATCCAATGACTACCCGAAGAAGGCTCAAGTGCATCCAACGAAGGAGATTCGAAGGTACACTCTATATAAACCTCACTACCATACGAGGTGAGAAAATCGAAGACACACAATCTGAGACTTAGGTTCAGATACATACTGATAGACTTAAACTATCAGCGCCCTGCTATCTAGATCACCTTTCCCAGTTCTTCATTCCTTAGCTCTGTGCTTCTAGCAGAGCCGTTTGTGATTAAGTTCATCAACTGACTTAGCCTTCGGAGGTGGACTCCCGACCCCAGCGGTCGGGCCACATTTGACGCTTTCGTTTTGCAGGTCATCACGAGGAGATCTAAGGGCTGAGCAAATTTTGGACGCATCACAAATCTACAGAAGGTGATTGCACTTTCAACTATTAGAGGCAAAATATGTTGTAGTTACTGAGGCAAATAATGAGATGATTTGGCTTTAGAGGTTTATAGAAGAGCTGGGAAGAGGGCAAGAGAAGAGCAAATTATGAAGTGACAACCAGACTGCAGTTCATCTAGTAAGAATTCAATATTTCATATTTCATTTAAGGACAAAACATATTTAGTTGATATATTATTTCATAGGGTCAGTTATGGAGGATGGTCTATTGAATCTTGATAAAATTGAGGGTAGCAAGAACCTTGTTGACATGTTAATGAAGGTGGTTAACAGGGATAATTAAGCTTTTGCTCAACATTGATCAATCTTTATTAATGGTCAGTTTAGTTGCCTGAGCATTGTTGATCTTTGAGGTGGAAGAACCAATAATTATCTTCAACTGGGAGATTGTTATGGTGAAGACTAATTTTCTTTGCATGTGGAATGTTCTGGGATCAGTTTGTGATAAAGACGAATTCAAATTTGAAATTCAAATGTTTGAAACTTGAATTGTTCATTAAAGACAGAAGGTGTTGAGCTAATTCGATAAATTAAAGTAAGTATAATTTTGTCAAGAAAGACTTTTGGAAAATCTACTCTTATCAAGGTTGAGTACACATGTGATTAAATGAACCTAGACTCACTTAAAGGCCTAGGCAAGGTTGTGTTAGCTTAGAGATTCCACGTATAGACAGTTCACACAAGGGAGTTGTTGCAATGTGTCTTGGAAATTTTGAAAATTCTTCTATTAATTTTGGGCATTCCTTTTGTATACAGGGACATTTCTGTCATTGTCCATTTTTCTTATAATTATTAATGGTCTCTTAATAGGGATTGAGTGGTGTAGAGAGTGAGTAGAGAAAAATTGGCTAGTCTATAATTATCTCTTTCTTCTTCTTCACATTGAGACCCCATATCTGCTCGGCCATGGATATAGCCTTTGGGTGAACCACGTAAATTCTTTGTTTTGTGTGCGTGTGCATTTTGTTATATTTTCTTAACATTATCTTCAATACTCATTTCACATATTGTCATAGACACAAGCTTGCACTATTTGATATAGAGAAATTTATTTTTTAAGGGCATGAACATTATTTTATGGATTTAAAGGTTATGTGGTTACTGATCGCTATATATTTCTTGTTATAGACAATGAATTAAATCAATGGAATGTGAGAAATGATTTCTACAAAGTTTTCTTGTAATTTTTGTTGTAGAGACTTAAAAGAATGAGAAATGATTTCAAATTGTATTAGTATTCTTGGGGTGGGGGGGGGGTTAGGAAACATTTTGGATTTAACTACAAAAGATTAGTTAGCTTTTGATTTTAACTAAGATAAAACCCCTCATATTTTGCCTTTAGTACTTATTAAAAGTAGTCATATCTAGTTATTTACTAAATACATCAAGTAACGAATTATTAACGTATGAGACAATTAATTGTTGTTGTCATACCATACTATCATACTATACTACTATATAAAAGGAGAACTTGAAACAATTATGGTATGTTTTTTACATTTACCAAAATACCCCACCTAAAGCCGCCAACTTGTCCCTCAATACCTGTAAGCTCCCAAAACCCCTCACACGCACCTCATAGACACATCTTTTAACGTTTTATTTTGACGATAGAAACTTGAAAGACAAACCCATAGCATGTGTAAAGGGCTACAATTCCCTAAGAGGTACAACTCTTCAAATTATTCCATTGAATGAATACATTTCTTCAAACAACTTTCAAACAAACATTTCATTCCTTTGAATAAATTCAAAAGTTGAACTGGCAAGCAAGACCTTGAAAAGGCTCCCTGATAGTAGTTGAAAAACTCTCATCCTGTCGAGTTCTTTCTTCTTCTGGTAAGTCCCATCTAACACACATCCAACTGCAAGAATTGATGAACAAGCCGCCTCATGCCTGGGGATAAAAATGAAGTTTTCCCCTTTGAAATGAATGCCCCTTGTAGTCTTCTCCCAACAGGACCATCTTCCTTAACTGTGATTTTGATTTCAAGGTCTTCATCAGCATTCTCGCTGATAATGTAAGGCATCTTGATGGAACCATCGACCTTGAGAAGGAATTTGTTGTTGGCATCACGAGCTTTGGCTCCTAAGGAGACATAAACATTGATCTCATAACCAGGGATGGATGACGGAAGAAGACGATGTCAATGAATAAAGGGTTTTTAAATGGGGGTTTTTGAAGCGTCTAATCAATTAGTTTTTCACAAATAGGTAAGGTATAAGATAAAATGGGTTTTATTCAAGGGTTTCTACACCTAAAAGTCAGACTAATATTTAGTCCAGTAGATGTGTGACAATGTGTCATAACATTACATCAAAAGATTGAGGTCTATTTACAAAGTACATCATTTTTTTATAAACTTAGTTACAACTCTTTGACGTGACTTATAAATGGATTTCAATCATTTGATGTGATATTAAGACACATGTCACACAGTTACAAGGAAATGAATGATAAAAAATGGACTAGATAAAATTCTCTTCAAAGTTATCTTGTTAATCTCAACTGTGGTATGATATCA
Organism: Hakea prostrata; assembly: GCF_041222555.1. Classification (NCBI taxonomy): domain Eukaryota; kingdom Viridiplantae; phylum Streptophyta; class Magnoliopsida; order Proteales; family Proteaceae; genus Hakea; species Hakea prostrata. The sequence goes on from NC_142608.1 coordinate 41,063,571, forward strand.
TCTAGCTAAGATTAAGATTCTTTTTACCATTTCAGTGTATATCAGTATATAACGTGATTGTTTCCTACATGACTGAAATTTTGTTGTTTCTTGTCCTTTGAAACTATCTTTTTGCTTATGAGACATGCAAGGTGTCTTGCCACAAGATTTGATTTATATATCCCCTTAATTTCTCAAGATGTTGGTCTAATGACTGACTGAGATTACCTTGTCTATAAATTGTAGAGGCTGCCATCTTTATAAAGTTGTTGTATACATTCATTAATGATTTGCTAATAATTGTTGATATAAATGTGCAATTTTAGCTGAGATCAGATATATTATTATATGGAGATGGTCTCACCATCAGTTTAATTGACCATACTCCAACTCTTTGTTGTATTGGTTAAATTAGTTTCAAATGTATCTACTATGGAGATGATTCCGAACAGAGCACACAAACAATTCATGTTTAAATTAAATGGTTTCATCTCCATTGGAGAGAATGTTCTTATAATCATTGGAGCTTTATGTTGAATCCAAAGTTGGTCAGGGCTAAGTGCCTATAGGGGCCATTCCATATGATATATATAATTTGATTCTATGGTTTTAACCTTGCTTGTGGTTGGGAATGATTCTTGAATTAAAAATATAAGTTCCTACTTAGTGTATGGATTAATATTTTGTGACTTGTGGTTGGGAAGGGAGGCATTATATTATCTGTATCATTGCATTGATTAAAGGATATTGGTTGAAGACTTTCGATAATCTTTGCCAGTTTGTATTGTTTGATCATATTTGTTTTGTTTTATATTGACATTCTTGATCATAAAACTTTGACTTAAGAAAGGGGTTAGAATTGTAGATCTCCAAATTTGAGTCACTCTTGTGCTTGACGAGTTGTGAAGTTGTGTTATCTTTTATCAATCATAGGCGGATGCTATTGTGAAGACCAATACTCTTCCATATTAATGGAGCAACCATATCCATTATGCTATTGTGGGCAAGGGAGGATGTTGCTGCTGACTTCAAACACAAGAAAAAATACAGGTCGCAGATTTTATAGGTGCCCAAATGGTGAAAAACGTCTACATTCTTTTATTTGGGTAGATAAGATGTGTGGTAGTGAAGCAGCAACATACGTACATTCTAGAGCTTCAACGTCGTATGACAGTGTGAATAGTAAGAAGGAGGTGAGATCGCCAACAATATATGATGAGCCACTAGGCAATAAGTTGAAATTGGGTGCTGCATGGTGAGCCCCTATTCATCAAGTGCACAATCAATCAGTGTTGGACCGAATCACAATGTTGTATCATGTATTATTGTTCTTATGTGTTTGGGTTTTTTTACTTTCTTGTTATATACTTTATTCAAGAAACATGTAAATGCCCTACGTTCAATGTGAGTACTATAACCTAGACAAGAGGGCAAGAGTAAAATGGTTTGGTATTACATATTTATTGTTATGTACTATATCTATGTCAAAGACTGATCACATTGTATTTCAAGGGTTGTAAGTATTTTTCAGAACAATTTTACCTCTAATATATGATATTCTAGACATTCAATTATTTAATTTGTCATATCAATATTCCATATGATAATTACAGTTTGATGAAACAAATAATTGCAACATGACCTTCATATTGAACATCTTTTACTCCCCTTAAATTTGTATATAGATAGTGGTACTAATTTGTAAAAAACAATGATAGACAATACACATTATTGTAATTCTTCATTTGAAAATTTCAGTGTGCATAATAGTGGTTGGTTGCTCAATTATGAGATTATTTTTTTTTCTGGGTTCCAATACAAAAGTAGTTCTCATAAAGAGTTGGTATATAGGGTGGTTATTCTAATTTACCAAAAAATTATGAAGATATGAAGATTTGGTATGTATGAATGCGCTAATGTTTATGCAAACTTGGTAAAATGGAATGGTTTCATTCTGAAGCTACTTGAAATAGAATGATTTCGTTTCATCAGACTAATCACAGGGATGAAACGGAATGGTTCCGTTCTGAAGCTACTTGAAACGGAATGATTCCATGTCATCAGACTAATCACAGTGTTGAAACGGAATGGTTTCGTTTAAAAAGGAACCATTCCGTTTTAGCATAGTCATGACAGTATTGAAACGGAATGGTTCCGTTTAAAAAGGATCATTCCCTGGTTATCATATTCATGGTCGTGTTGAAACGGAATGGTTCCGTTTAAAAAGGAACCATTCTGTTTTAGCATAGTCATGACAGTGTTGAAACAGAATGGTTCCATTTAAAAAGGAACCATTCCCTGGTTATCATATTCATGATCGTAACATAACGAAACGGAATAGTTCCGTTTTAAAAGGAATCATTCTGTTTTAGCATAGTCATGACAATGTTGAAACGGAATGGTTCCATTTAAAAAGGAATCATTCCCTGGTTATCATATTCATGACCGTAACGAAACGGAATAGTTCCGTTTAAAAAGGAACCATTCCGTTTTAGCATAGTCATGATAGTGTTGAAATGAAATGGTTCCATATAAAAAGGAACCATTCCGTTTTCGTATAGTCATGACAGTGTTGAAACGGAATGGTTCCGTTTAAAAAGGAACCATTCTCTGGTTATCATATTCATGACCGTAATGAAACGGAATAGTTCCGTTTAAAAAGGAACCATTCCGTTTTAGCATAGTCATGACAGTGTTGAAACAGAATGATTCCGTTTAAAAAGGAACCATTCCGTTTTCGCATAGTCATGACAGTGTTGAAACGGAATGGTTCCATTTAAAAAGGAACCATTCCGTTTTCACATAGTCATGACAGCGTTAAAACGGAATGGTTCCATTTAAAAGGAGCTTGGTCCGCTTAAAACAGGGGTTGGTCTAAGTGGTAAGCAGCTTGGTCCACTTAAGCAAGGTTCTAGTATTGAAACCTTGTGGATGCAAAAAATTCCCGCTGGGAGACTCACCCAACCACAGCCAGGTGTGCGACCCGGGTCGAACACCAGATTAGTCAGGGCAAAGCCTTGGAAACCGGGGTTGGCAACCCAAAAAAAAAAAAGGAACCATTCCTTGGTTATCATATTCATGATCGTAATGAAATGGAATAGTTCCATTTAAAAAGGAACCATTCCGTTTCATCACTGGGATGGCTATGATAAAACGGAATGGTTCATTTTTAAACGGAAGTATTCGCATCCCAGTGATGAAACGGAATGGTTCCTTTTTAAAGGGAACTATTCCGTTTCATCACTGTGATCAGGCTGATGAAACGGAATGGATCCGTTTTAAAGGTGCTTGAAACAAAACTATTCCGTTTCATCACTGTGATCAGGTTGATGGAATGAAATCAATCCGTTTCAAGTAGCTTCAGAACTGAACCATTCCGTTTTACCCAGTTTCAAATTATTTCCATTTCGTCCAAAGTGCGTTTTAAACAAAAAGACATCGCATTCGTGAATTCCCTCTTGAATGCTCATCGACGGCTTTACTAACTTGGTTAAAAGACAAGTTAAATTTAAACTGTATTTCAAACCAAGTATTTAAAATGTTCAAATATTTACGTCTGATTCACAAGTTTGGTGCTTTAACTGCCACCATACAACATGGCCATTCATAACCCTGCTTTTGAAATATTTTCTCTTAAGCTTTATAGGATATGTGGATCACATATCACTTATAGGAGGCATCTATCAGTTGGCTCATCCAATTTTCATCCTCTAGACAACATCTTCGTCTACATCACCTTTCTCATGTACAATTGACCCCAAACATCTAAAATGTTAATTTTGTGGGATTTCATAACTCGTTATGTAAACTAAACCCAACCATATAAACCATTCTGCTGTGGGGAACCTAGGATTTTCATCCGTATAAACTCCTCATGGAGATCACCATGCAAGAAACTACTTTTAACTTACATGTCATAGAGCTGCCAATGATGTGTAGTAGTAACTGATATCAATATCGAACAAAAGTACATGAGCTGATGTGGGCATGCGTTTGTCATATTGCATATAACTTGTAATCTTAGTGTGACAATTAAACTTGTGTTCAAGTTATCTGAACCTGTATTTAATTAAATTTTGATTAAATTTTTAATGAAAATATGTGACCATTTATTTCATGGGAGGTGTGATTAAGTTACAGTTAAAACCAACAAAGTTGCATTGTAGTTATCTAAGCCTTTGTTTAATGAAACTATGATTAAACTTGTAATGAAGATATGCAACAATTCACAAGTTTCGTTGATGGGAGGAGTGTTAAGTTACAATAAAAGCCAAATAAGTCCCTTTTTTCTATTTAAACCCCCCCTCTTTGTCTCACTAAAAATACAAGATTGAGAGATAGAAAAAAGTAAAAAGAAAAAAGTAAAAAGAAAAAAAGTAAGAAGATTGAGTCAAACAAATGTTTAGATTATTCTCAGGTGACAACTAGGATCCAAATCGAATTTTTCCCTATGACATGCTTCTCCGTAAGCCACCCCATCAGCACAAGATTATTGAGTTCTTCATCAGTCACACCCATTATACCTACTAGTACATGGGGAGTCACAACCTACAGTCCAACCCCTTGTAGTCTTACAAATTAAGCATCTTACAAGATCAAGTGTAGTTACACAAAGATCAAATTTGAGGATCAAAGGAGAACAACCTTCTCTGTTCATCTGTTGGATTCAATTGCCATCAACAACCATGCTGCCCCAACCACTGATGATAAGTAAGGAGAGGATCGCTAGAAAACCAAAATGTGAAACATCATTTGCAATTATAGCTACTCCCAACATTACATACTCTGCAAGGCTTGCCACTGAAATCTCTGTCATCGCAATTAGGTTTGCCTTGGAAGTTGGGATTCCAGTTTCAAGAATTTGAGCTCCAACAACATCGTACGACATATGACCCAATCTTGACAATGCCTGCACCAAGAAAAAGACAGGGATAGTTACGATTGGAAATTAAATCCACTCATGATGTACAAGAGAACGGTGTGACGCGCATGCAATTGTACTTGGTTGACAACATCACCTTTCTCAACCACAAAAATTCCAAGTTACAAAACAAACAAAGCATGTGAACCAAAAACATTCGCTTTTGAGCACCAAGCAAAACAAATGCAAAGAATGGCTGCCAAAAGTACATAACGCCTGTCAAGCGGGTGTACTACCAGGTATGTGAATGGGAAGTAGGAACTAACACGCCCCCTCACATGTAGAGGGGTTGTAAGCACTCTACATATGAACAAAGGGAGGGGACACACAGAGGCGGGCACTGTGACCCATTGCAGGATAAGGACCTACTCTGAAATCACATTAGATTTCCATTTCAAAAGATGAGACCACAAAGTGGAGGGCTTGTTGTTACATGAAGGGAATGGGGATCCCACTTACAGCCAATGTATGACTACATATAACAGTATTGTTTAGGAAATACAATGAAAGTCAAACTCACAGATCATGGGAGCAACCACCCATTCCTTACAATATTTGGAAATACAAATTTTAAATGGTTCTAGACATAACCTTTGAAGATAATTTTCCAAAAGCATTTCAATCTCTTCCTCTTCTTCTGCAAATCAAGCAGGTAAAAGAACTATACCATTAAAAACTGGATTTATTTAACCAATTGATCATAACGGTCACAAACAAAGAACAAGGAAACCATAAGTTCTTGAGATACCCTTAGCAATTTCCTTGTCTACAGGAACAGAGCACTCAATATCACCATTTCCTTTCCTAAAAGAGCAGTTTCTTCCCATGATACATATACATCGTATTTCGTCCGAATCTTCTAGAAGATCAAGCAACATCTGTCTCAGAGCTCCAGCCCATGAACCCAATTCAATCTTCAAAAAAAAAAAAAAAAAAAAAAAAAACAAGATCCAATCTACTCAAAATTAAGAATTTCAAAAGCAAATAGGTCTTTTAAAAAGAATTAATATATCATACCAAGGTTTGTTTACTGAGACAAAGTTGCTCTAGTACATCAGCTGTCAAACGATTTGGTAAAACTTCTAGTAATGTGGCAACCTAAAATCCAGCAACTTCTAGTAAGAGACACCAGACTTGAGTAACAGATATAACCATACAAGAAAAAACTGAGGTTATTGAAAAGGGCCTTTGTAACAAGATGGATATAAATTAGCTCCTCCTCAATCCTCAACTCCTCACAGTAGAGTTCCAAGTGAAACCCTCCCACTACATGGCTCCGAGAATATCCTGTGTTGGAGTTCATATGGTTGGCTGAGGTATACGTGATGCATAAGCTCCACAAGGAGAAGATGAAGATAGCCCAAGGCAGGGATTACAGTGGTTGTGGAGACACACTGGAGAAGAAATTCCATCTATGCAATTTCCTTGGTGGGAGGAAGAAGGTTCACCCAAGCACCACTACTGCTTCGACATCAGCTTTCTTTGGCAACAGAAGAGCTCCTTAGTTGCAGTGTTTGTGTAGCTTCAAAATTTTTGTATGTTTGAGATCCTAGTTTCTTATTTTCCAAAAACGATAGTCACTTTCCATTTGCTGTATTTGGTTGGATGGGAAATTAAAAGCATACAAATTAAGCTTTCATACCATATATATTCATACCTAATAGAAAACTTTTAGCACTCTTGTTAAATTTACTTCTTGCATGTGTAGTTTGAGGAAGGTATTTCTGCTATTTGTATACTAAGCAAAATGACAATTAATATTAATCTCTTGATGGAACCTGTGTGCATTCCTATTGATGATGTACATGTGGATGGAGAAGTTGATCGAGATGTTGTGATTCCACCATCTTGATAGCTGAATGAGAATCAATAAGCCCTTCATTAACCAAGTCAATAGCTATTCTTACAGCCCCTTTCCCAGTCCTCTTTCTAGATCGGCATTGCAGCATCCACAACCTATTTTCCTGAACCATGAATTCGATATCCTATAAGGACCAAAGGAGACAATAGTCGGTGAAAGGGTAATACAAAAACAACAACAATAAGCCTTGTCCCAACTAACCGGGGTCGGCTACATGGATTCTTGTCCTCCAATCAGTTCTGTTTGAGGCCATGCTAGATACAAGGCCTAAGCTATACATATCCTTTCTCACAACTTCTCCTAAGGTTATCTTAGGTCTACCCCTAGCTCTTCTAGTTCCTTCAATATGGATTATATCACTTCTCCGTACAGGGGCATTTATAGGTCTCCGTTGAATGTGGTAGTGCCACCTCAAACGACTTTCTCGAAGCTTATCACTTATGGGAGCAACTCCCAGACCAACTCTAATATGATCATTCTTATCTTATCCATCCTAGTTTTGCCACTCATCCATCTTAGCATCCTCATTTCTACTACACTGAGTTTATCTATATGATTCTTTTTAACAGCCCAATACTCTGCACCGTACATCATAGTTGGTCGAACAACAGTCCTATAAAATTTTCCTTTAAGCTTTAATAGAATACGCCGATCACATAAGACCCCGGACGCACCTCTCCACTTCTTCCACCCTATTTTAATTCTTTGGTAAACCTCATCCTCTAAATCACCTCTTTTACTTATGATTGAACCTAGGTACCTAAAACGATCACTCTGAGGAATCTCTTTATCGTCAAGTATCACCACCTCATCATCTGCCCGATCATGACTTTAGAAACTAGATATTCTGTCTTCGATCTACTAAGTTTAAAGCTTTTTTATTCCAAACCTACTCTCCATGATTCTAATTTGGTATTAATCCCCACTTGGGTCTCATTAATCAACACAATATCATCCGCAAAAAGTATACACCAAGGTACCTCATCTTGAATGTCTTTGGTTAATTCATCCATTACTAGTGCAAATAGATATGGGCTTAAAGTTGACCCTTGATGTAGCCCAACTATTATCGGGAATTCAATACTTTGTCCCCCCATTGTTCTAACACTAGTCACCAAACCATCATACATATCCTTAACTATATCTACATATTTACTTGCAACACTTCTTTTCTCTAGTACTTGCCAAATTAATGCTCTAAGGACTCTATCATAAGCTTTTTCTAGGTCAATAAATACCATATGAAGGTCTTTCCAACAATCTCTATACCTTTCCATAAGTCTCCTAGTTAGGTAAATAGCTTCCGTTGTAGATCTTCCCGGCATAAACCCAAATTGGTTCTCCGTAACTATAGTTAAGTGTCTCAAACGGGTTTCAATTATTCTCTCCCATAATTACATCATATGGCTCATCAATTTAATGCCCCTATAGTTATTGTAACTTTGAATATCTCCTTTATTTTTGTAAATTGGAACCACAACGCTTCTCCTCCATTCATCTGGCATTTTCCCTATGCTCATAATCTTTTTAAACAACTTAGTCAACCAAACTAGTCCATGGGTTCCTAAGCTCTTCCATACTTCAATTGGGATTTCATCAGGACCTTGTGTAACAACCCCCATTTTTCTAACCCGAAATCCGTATTGTAGGTCCGAGAACCCGAAGGTCTAGTCGAATTAATTTTGTGGAGTGTCCAGATAGAAGTCCATGATCCATATCCAGAACCCATGGATATGGATTCTCTTGTTGAAGAATCTACCTTACTAGGAAGTTGGATCTCTGGTAGAAGGCAAGTGGTGTTTGATGATGTCCGGAATGAAGGTAAGACCTCCCCCATGTGTTAATTAAGGTTAGGTTGAGGTTGGGGTTCATTCCCTTGAGCAAAGCACCCTTGTACATCAGTGTACTTGTCAAATCCCCCCAGCCGGTACCCTATCTGGATTACCCGGGAAAGTGATCCACAGCCCAAAAGATCAAGTTTAGGAACGATCATATCCATTTAGCACAATAATATAATCAAAAGCAAGAACAAATCATTGTATTCTAATAAGTTAATAATAAAATTCAAGAAAAGATCTCAGAATGATCACTAAGAATATCAGAGTGTGAATTAACAAGATACCAAATCAAAAGACAACTGTAGAGTATAGCGAAAATATATTCCACAACATATGCGGAAGGTAGATAGAATCTAAGTAAAGCTCTAAGCTAATACAAGTAAAGTAAAAGACAAGTCTAGAAGAAACAAGAGAAATCTAATCCACATCTTTAGTCAGCTCTTCTTCTTCTTCAGTCTTCATCTTCTTCACCCTATGCTTCTTCATATGTACCGTCATAGTAATCCGAACATGTAGAGAAGTCTAACAAAAGATATGGTACAAAAGGAGTGAGTTTCGAAAGAAACCCAGTAAGGCAGTTAATCCATAATAACATAAATAGCAGGATTTCAAAGCAAAACATGAATGCAATATGGTATGAGACAAACAATGAATGTATGAATCTAACTCTAGGTATGCTGGTCTCTATTGGCAGACATGCTTTAAGTCATAGCACCATACTTCTTTGGGAAGGTCTCATCACACAACGCCGTTTGGTAGTGGGTCCGGCATCCCTCGGGACATTCCACGGCTGGGGTTTAGGTCAACTCTCTCTCACATCACCACTGGTCTAAGTATTGGCGCATGTCAAGGTAAAGCCTAGCCAATGCAAGTCTTCTACTTAGTTATATCAAGTCAGATCCAGATATGTCCATTCCTCGCCCCTGGCGATCCTTTCCGGTATCCTTCACACTAGAGTCCTCATAGTCCCTAACTACGGACTCATCAACCATATAGGTCATTCATATATGGTAAACGGGAAGCTCTCACGTTCTCTCACGGGTTGGTTACCGGTCTTGAGCGCCCCATGAATCCCCATTGCTACCACGGGTCGTTCGGTCTCAATACCCCTTCGATTATGGTCTGACATAATAGGACATCCTAGCCAAACACTACTAGACAGCCCTAGATATGTCAATCAACAGTTTAGGAAGGTGTCCAAAGGGCATCTCCGGAAACATCCCATAATATTCCCGTAGTTGTTCAAGGATAGAAGTGTCAAAAGGACACCTCCCCTTTCCAAACCATACTTAATCATTCACAAATATAAATCCATCATATCACATATATGGTAACTTCTTATATGGAAAGAAATCAATAACAACATCCATCTTGTATATAATTGGTAAGTAAATCATACATGAATTAATTAGCATAAACAAGTAATGCTACTGTAATCAAGGTAGTTGCATCAGTAGTATATCAGTATAAGAATCTAATTAAGGAAATAAATCAAAGAGATTCAAATATAGAAACTAGATCATGCAATCTATGTAATTAAGGAAATAACCATCCTTACCTTATATAACTCGCAAAGGATCTTTGAGGAATCAAGTAAGATCTTGTCTAAACTTGGAAAGAAAGTCCTAAACAAGTATATATAACATATTAGGAAAGATACCTAAAAGGAAAGAAATCAAATCATCAAAAATAGACCAAATATGAGGTTGCTGTCCTCATTGGTCGATTGATTGGTCTACTGACCCAGTCGACCAATAGGGTCAGTGACAGACAAAAACAAGGAATTCTGGTCCGAAATCTAAATTTTGTGATTCGAATTGCCACCAAACAAGAAAGGAATCATCATGATAGTATTCTAGTGCTAAGGAACAAACCTAACACTATCATTGATCAAAAATCTAAAGACACAAATAAGGAAACAAAACTTACCATAAATGTATTAGTCATGGTTTTCGAAGAAAGCATGGTATGATCAAGAAGAAAGAACTAGAGATTGATAGGTTACAACTCTTGTAAAGAAAACACGGCGATTGACTACTAATATGATCAATAAAACAGATCTAAGAAGATCAGAATTTGAATCAAAAGATGAACGAAGACAAGATCATGATTTAGATCATGATTCGTTCAAAAGCTTGCAACGATCATGATTAAGATCATTGCATTAGCCATTAATCCTTAGGAAATCATGAGAGACGAGTAGAGGGATGTTTGCAACAGAGAATGCAGCATCTTCTCTACTGTCTCAGGCCAAAAAGGAAAGAAAATCAAAGATGGAGAAGAAGAAGAGAGTGTGACATACCTTTGATGCAAGAGGAAGAAGATTACTTGAGTTCTTGCGAGAAATCAACCAAGGATGCAAGGAAATTGATTGGAAAGGAGCTCTGACTCGTTCCAGAGGCTTAGGAGTAGTGGTGTAAACGGATCGGATTCGGATTGGATAGTGGTAATACCATATCCGCATCCTATTATATTCAGATGGATTCGGATAATATCCTATCGGATTTCAGAAGGATTCAGCCAGATTCGGATGATAATCGGATAGTTATTTTCTTGAATAAATTATTCTAAATGCAATGAATATAGATTGAATACAAGTTTTTGTCTACCTAGTAACATCTTTACCACTTTATTTGTGAGGGTTAGGTTTCAAATTTAAGAATTTAACAACTTTAGTAGTTATTTTAGCAAAAAATCTAGAAAAATACTCACATATTTCAAGTAAAAAATATATAAAATAAGAAAAAACAAATCCAAATAAGTAACTTAATCGGATAATTTTATCGGACAGATAATAACCGGATAGAAAGGGGTATACCATATCCACATCCTATTAGTAATCGGACGGATTTGGATACCTCTAAACGGATGCGGATGCGAATTCGGGAGCGGATTTCAGTTATCCATTTACACCCCTACTTAGGAGGCAGAGTAGATGAAGTAATCCCGAGATTTGGACTTAAATAGAGCAGCCACGACCTAATTTGCAAAAATAGATCTCATTGGTCGATTGATTGGTCTACTGGCCCCAATCGACCAATCAGTCGACCAATGGAGACAACAAGGTACAGAAATGCACTGTTTTGGTCATAACTTCTTCGTTTGAAGTCCGATTGATCCAAAATTCGAAAGGGAACTTCACACAAACATACTAAGACTATCTAGAATGAATTGGACATCATCCATCAGTACTTTATAAATTGGGAACATGAGTTTCTAAATTGAAAACAACATGATTCTCATAGCAAACTCACCATGGATTCAAGGGAAGAATTAGAGAGAACAAGGCTTCACTCTAATGGAAAATCAAGAACATATAAGAGGCAAGAATAAATAAATAGAAAATCAAAAGAATACTAATCCTAGAATGAGAGGAATCAAAAATAGAAACTTACTAGAATGCTTATATCAATGGTCAACATAGAAGGCTATAATGGCTAGAAAGAAAGGGGAATTGATTCGAATAGATGAAATACATTAGAACAGCAGTAAAGGCTAACATCAAACATGTTAAACATTAATTAGAAAAGAAGCTATAGTAGAATGGTCATGCTGTCCAAAATTCAATCAAAATCAGTGAAGAATTGAGGAGATTCACCATGTGGTTTCAAGGAATGCATAGAGTGATTGGGGGTTCACTCTGAGACACAAGGAGATTAGAAAATAGGTAGTTATAGGAGTGTAACACCTTCTCCACAATCAAAACATCAAGATAGAACAGTAAGAAGAAGAAGGAGATAGAACATTGAAATCAAGGTCCAACTTTAAGGTGTAACATTAAACTAAGCTTTCTTTACCCAAAACAGATAGGGTGTCCTAGCTAGGTTTGGGCTGGATTTCACAGTACTAGGGGAAGGTTGCTTAAGGCGGTTGATTGAACCAAGCGACCGCCCGTTTTTCGTTGCGGAAAATGCCCTATTTTGCCCCCCTGTTCTTTATAAATAGCATCCCTCGCCTTATTAACGCATTATTATGTTTGGGATTGCTATTTTGGGCGGTTAGGCGGCAGTGGAAATGTGCTAGAAGGTGGGCAAAGTGCTGTTAGTGATCTGGAACCTTTTCCCTTCTATTCTTGGTGAATCTCCATCTGCTATTTTCTTCTTTTTAACCTCTAATTGATATGAACCCATTCCCATTTTTGTTAGTGGTTACCCAATTGATCAGTTGTAGCTCTCTTTCCAATGTTCTTGATGAGATCCTATCCAAAAATGATTCCCTGCATTTGTTAATGGATGGATCTAATCAAGGGGAATGATTTGGGTATTAGATTTGTGTTAATTTTAGGGTTTCTTGTTACCCCTTTATTATAGACCTATTAAGTTTGAAATTCGGACTAAGATTATCTCAAAACGGATTGAAATCAGATGATCAAAAGTCTAATATTCGGAGTTGGAAACTGTCTCAAACAGGGGCGGTCGCTTGTGGAGTTTGCTTAACCTAAGCGACCGGCACAAGCAACTGCCTAGTTTCCAGTGACTGTGTAGGTTTGATTTTGGATTTATTTTGACTCTTGACTCTTATACGTTCTAGTAACCCTGCATATAGGTGTCATCTGTTTCTACTTAAAGTTTTATAATTGTGTTTGGATTGCAATTTATAGGACTTCTACTAAATTATAGGTAAGGACATGCATTCTTATTTATATGCAATTACATATACATGATGATTCAGCTGTTCTATTTACTATTTTTTGATCATGTAACTTGCTGTAATTGTATAAAGCATGTGAATCTTATTGTATACTTGCTGTTTGTGGTGTTCCTTAATGTACTTCATCTTTTATGATATTGCACAACTGTTCATGATATGATAAAGAGTGATGTAGTGTAGTTGTGATGGAAGTAGTATTCCATTGGGATATCTTGGTTGGAGATATCAGAGGGTTGTGGTATGGGACACATGCTCACTGATGCCTCTAGCACTATCATGATTACTGGATGACATAGCTAGGAGAGTCTTGAATTGCATAGCTAGGTACCCCACATGCTATTACCCTTTCGGCAGGGGAATTGAAGCCGAGTGACCCGTGACAATGGTGACGAGACTATGTTTCATCCTACAGCGGTACCGTGTAGAGACTCAATGGTCCACTGTTGGTCATGCAATGGTAGGGTTGCATATGTTAGGGTTGGGCTCATGGACATCCAAGGAGTGGACTGGGTGTCGTGAGGAGTCATGAGAGCATCCGCCCCAATAATATGTGGATGACCATAGGGTTAAGGAGTGGAGTCCAACAATGGTAGCCAGTCCGTGAGGGTTCTCACTCCTAGGTTGCGAAGGATACTAAACCGAGTTGGTTGGTGCCATAGGGGAAGTATCTGGACTTCATATAGTATGCTACCATTATGACTTGCATTGGATTAGAAACCCCGACATGCGCCAGTACTCATTGCCAATGATCGTGGTGAGAGAGTGTTGACTTATCCCTAGCCATGGTTTGAGAGCTAGGTGTGGACTTACCCCTTTACCCAGGATCCCTACAGAGGTAACTAGTCCTTGCCGGATCAAAGTGACTAGACCTATCCAGAGGAGGGCTGGTGTATATCTTAAAGCATGTCAACTGTTAGAGACTTGCATAGTTAGATCTTAGTAGCATTCATATTTCTGCATACCATCCATATCATTTCATATATGCATTCGTGGATTGTATTTACATATATGAGAATTGTCTGTTCCTTATTGAGTTCGTCATAATTCATTCCTTTCATTGTATATATTATATGAGTTGTACAGATGGTGGCACAATGTCGGAAGTTGGAGATGATTCGTATGAAAGAGCCTTCTCGTATGAAGCTGATGTGGCACAGAAGTGGTACATGAACTTGCAGAGCATGAAGTCTCCTGAAGATGCTTGGTGTGCGCTTATAGCACCCCTTGATGGCCGATGGAGGTAGATTTCCAAGATTTGATGATCGTATGGAGAAAGATTGGAGGACCCCCTCTGCTTGCCGATTTAGAAAACCAGTTTTTAGATTTAGAAAAGAAAATCGGAAAGAAGATTATTTAGTTTATTTTTTTGCTTCCGCTGAACTCGATATTACATTTGATTCTTGATTCTTTCCTTTGATTCTTTCTTGGATATTTATTGGAGTATTTGAACTCCTGTAACCTTTTTATTAATTATTGCACTTATTCTTGCTCTTGATTGTCTATACTTGTGTTTATTATTATTGATGGATAAGACCGTGGATCCTGTGATGGTTCACTCCCACGGGTTGTGGGGCGGATAACTGAGACCGGCGGGTTGGGTGTGATACCTTGTGTCTTGCCAAGTTTCATCCTCCTTAAAGCCTCTTTTACTTCGGACATCGAAATTCTACGTATATAAGTTCGGACATTGGTGCCTTGGTGAAAGGTGTAATCGTCCAAATCATAAGTGCTTGAAGAATGCTCATTTAATAAACTAGAGAAATAGGTTTCCCATATTTTCTTAATGTCCTCCTCACAAACTAATACTTTACCATCTCCATTTTTAATACATCTAACATGATCAAGATCTCTACTCTTCCTATCCCTCATCTTAGCTACCTTATAAATAGATTTTTCCCCTTCCTTTGTGCCCAACTTATTGTATAACTCTTCATACTTCTTTTCCCTTGCTTTTCCTGCAATTTTCTCAGCTTCATTTTTATCCAACCTATACCTTTGAAGATCCTCAACATCCTTAGTTCTTTGCCATGTCTTAAAACTAGTTTTTTTATTCCTAATGGCAACTTGAACCTCACTATCCCACCACCACATCTCTCTATAAGAATGGAGCTTTCCTTTTGATTCACCTAGGACATCTTTAGCCACCTTCTTAATACACATAGCCATCTCATTCCACATTGCATTGGTATCCCCTTTAAAATCCCATCTTCCTTGTTTGACTACTTCATTAACGAAGGTTTTCAGGCACTTTCCTTTCAAATTCCACCATTTTATTCTGGGATAGTTTACCTTGGACCTTTTATGTATTCTTGGGACTAAGCATATATCCAAGACCACAAGTCTATGTTGTGCAGTTAAGCTTTCCCCCAGTATCACCTTACAATCCTTGCACAACAATCTATCAGTCCTTCTAGTTAGGAAGAAATCTATTTGGTTTCTATGATGTCCACTTTTGAAGGTAATTAAATGCTCCTCTCTCTTTTTGAAGTAAGTATTTATAACAGATAGATCAAAGGCAGTAGCAAAATCTAAAATTGAAATCCCCTCCTCATTCCTTTCTCCAAAACCATATCCTCCATGTACACTCTCATATCCTCTTCGATCTTTTCCAATATGTCTATTTAAATCACCTTCTTAATAATCTTTTCTCCTTGACGAATTTCTTGCATTAATCCATCCATATTTTCCCAAAATTCTAGCTTTAGACTTTCATCTAATCCTACTTGAGGTGCATATGCACAAATTATATTTACGAACTCTTTCTCCATTACAAGCTTGATAGCAATAATCCTATCACCCACTCTTTTAACATCCACCACATCATTTTTAAATATTTATCCACTATTATACCCACTCCATTTTTATTTGTTTTATCCCTGGTATACCAAAGTTTAAAGTCATCCAACTCTTTGGCTTTTTTACCCTTCCATCTAGTCTCTTGAATGCAAGCTACATTAATCTTTCTTCTCCTCATAACATCTATCAATTCTAAGCTCTTATTAGTTAAAGATCCTATGTTCCAAGATGCCAATCAATCCTACGTTTATGGACTAGCTTCTTTACCAGCACTCGTCCACGGCGCGGGAACCCTTGCCTACTTATCACTGCATCCGGGCGCCGATGCGACGCGTCGCTTACAGGGGACACCTTAGCTAACCCTTGCCCACTTATCACTACACCCGGGCCATAGTGTAGCGCGTCGCTTCTTTTGTCGGGGAACGCCCTAGCATAGCTTTTATCATATAAGGTCGAATCCATGAAAAAAAGGTTTGGCTAGATTTTTTCCGGTGCCGGCTACCGACCTGACGCAC
The DNA here is from genome assembly GCF_041222555.1 of Hakea prostrata. NCBI lineage: Eukaryota > Viridiplantae > Streptophyta > Magnoliopsida > Proteales > Proteaceae > Hakea > Hakea prostrata. The sequence continues at coordinate 41,080,131 of NC_142608.1, forward strand.
CAACCCTTAAATACACATTGTTCATCCAATTGTTCAAATCCCCTCCAGATAACATTCACATAATATTTAACAAATCAGCAACATCCTCAAGCTACTCAAAATTTGTTGCAGATCTCTCAGATTTTGATGAAGAGTTTGAGTGCTTCGAAAGCTCCGGAAGCTGCAACTTATCAGCAATTTGGTCTAAGTGTCGACACATATACCTTTTATCACCCCAGTTTCGTGCAGTTTTTTCCTTAAGTTTTGACAATCTTTCATTGACTTGCTGTTGAAAACCCACAATTGAGTCAACATTTTCAGCCCCTGTGCTCCTACATCTGCCACTTCTTCTCCAAAATGAAAATTAGTGCCAGCAATTTTAGCAACATTCTTCTTCTTCTTCTTCTCGGCTGAACAATCCTCCCCTGTAAGATCAACTCCAAAAAAAGTAAAGATGCATGTTAGGAGTTTACCATACGGGAGAGCACGATTGTGTGCCATTCTCGCATGTAGGGTAGGTTCAGAGCGTCCTTGTATGAACACAATAGGTCATGTAAGCTTCAAATGAAGTTAGGCTTTCCCGGTGACCACTGCGAGGAACAATATTGTGTTGCACGATGTATGCAATGGCGCGGGGAACAGGTTTCAGCTGCTTGAGCTTGATGTGGATGGTGTCACCCATATATTTCACCATTATATCCCTATACGTCGCATCCACATCAATCAGCTGCTTAAACTTCTTCCTAGGCTCCTAGAAAACACAATGTCCTGCAGTTGAGAGTTGAAGAATTTGACCTAGGATAGGAATATCTAACACAATTTCCACCCCTTTAAGTCTGGAGATGGCTGCAAAGGTTTCCCCCTTCTCTCGGAAACACATATTTGAATAAAAAACTTGCACTAGGTGCTTATAACAGCTGGTATTTAGCTCAAGTATGCTCTCCCACCCAATCTCTCTAAATCTTGGTGATACACCTAAACCCTCGAAGGAAGGAATGTCTACATCCCTTCCTTCTTCTATAGCTTGGTTCTTTATCCTTTTATAATCGCATTGGGCATCATCATCTCTAAACCATGAGCACTCATCTTCTGCAACTTGTTTTCTCTTTCCCTTCCCCTTAGCCTTTGCCTTTCCCTTTGCGTAGGCAGCTTTTGGAGCCATGCTAGTAGATAACTGTAATTGTTGCATATATCACAAAACATATTAGCTAAACAATATATTATGACAATGAAACTAAAGTATGACAAAGCAAATAATAATTCTAAGGATGAGACAACATTAAAGAGAGAAGACAAGCATTCTAAGCATGAAAAGATTGCAATAGTCCTAAGGTCAAAAAATAGAACCACCCACTAAGGCAAACAAATTATAGGAAAAATAGAAGGGAAGAAATCAAATAGGCGAAACTGGGGAATAAACATCTTTAAGACCTAAATAGAAATGACATTTTAAAGTTACTAAATCAAACAGCTCATGCCTAATGTAGTCTCTACTAAAATATAAAGCAATGCATCCATAGGAACTAGGTCTCAAATCAATTTCAACTAGAAAACCAAAAGAAAAAGTGAAACTTGAAAGAAGAAAAGCATAATTGGAAATTTCAATATTTAATTACAGATTAAACAGAGCGAGGGGGTATTTATCCATTGAAGTCCCACATATACAAATTTGAATCCAAATTTCAGACAATTGAGTGCAACAAAAGAATAATGTCAGAGATCTCAAGACTATATAAAAGGGGAAGTCTGAAACCTGTTAAGAATACATCGATCTTTCATAGCTGTAAACAGTGTGTTACACTGGAAATGACTGAAATCCAAATACAACCAATTAAACAAAAATAACCAGATTGAACGAAAAGGAAAAGTAAAGGTGTTGCTTAAATCTCCAATTCATGTTCAAATATATGGATTTACAAAGAGAAATATAAAGGTGGTTCAGAATTATGGATCAACAGAGATCAGAAATAGCTCCAATTCCAATGAATAAGAATATAAACCTTCAACCTTATTTGTGCCATCTTTAGATATAGATGTACTCATTGGTGGCTATCAAACCAAAGTCGACCAAAGTTTGGAGTAAATCCAAGTTGTGATTTTTAAGTTCGTAAATTCCATTTTGACCCATACATATATGTCTTGCTCACAGAGTAAAAGTAACATCGCACATTTGTTTGTCAAAAGTAGAGGACATCACACAGCTTTTTAGTTTATGATAGGACAAAAGATTAGGATCTTTAGGGTACAAAACATCATTTTCATACATAAACAATTAAAAGTAATACAAATGGAGTATGTATGGCTGAAGGGTACCAAGACAATAAACCACTTGTCTTTAATGTATGATAAATAGAAAATCCCATAATCCACTACTGCAACCTAAGAGCAATTTAAGTTAATGGTTCAATGCAATAGAACAAAACCCATCTATAACAAAGAAATAAATAACAAAATGCAATCAGATATATGTATAACCAGAAATGTTTTGAGCCGATAATAGCAAATCTGAAAGAAAAACACGAGGACTGCACAAGAGAACTCATGCCCAAAAATCATTAAAATCATAAGAGAAACCCAAGAGAATAGAGCCCAAATAATTAGAACATAACAGAACCCAGTTAAATTTAGATTTGAAATTCCTCCATTATTTAACTAAAGGGAACTCAGAGTGGAGAAAACTGAGTAGAAGATAAAGGTTTATAAAAGCAATCTATTTCAAGACTATATAAGAAGGGAAGTCTGAAACTTGTTAAGAATATATCGATCTTCCATAGCTGTAAACAATGTGTTACACTGGAAATGACTGAAATCCAAATACAACCAATTAACAAGAATAACTAGATCAAACAAAAAGGAAAAGTACAGGTGTTGCTTAAATCTCCAATTCCTGTTCAAACATATGGATTTACAAAGAGAGATATAAAGGTGGTTCAGAATCACGGATCAACAGATATCTTAAGACCTCAAATCTTAAGACCAAATCATTAGGAAATAAAACCCAAAATGACATAGCATAATAGTTGCAAGTTACAAGAGTTGTAAGAGTTGGTTAATACCTTCACTTGTTCTTCACAAGCGTTGGAACCTTGATAAGATTGCTGATTCAGCAAGTGAAGACAAGAGAAATGTTACAGAAATTAGTAATCATCAAGTTTTGGTTAGCTTTTCTTAAAATACTGCAAAACACCTTCCCGGACATTTACAATAAGGTTGTAACAAAGCAATAGACTGGGTCTCCAAGGACAGACTGTTATGCTACTCATGCACAAGTGTTCTTCACATATTTTTAGAAAGGAAATGTGCCACTAACCAGACCTATCAAACAACTGACCCAAGGGTAAACTTGTTCAAGAATTACAATAAATAGATAAGGAAATTGCACCAATTAAACCCACTTGAACAAAGAGACAAATGAAAACCCAGATACACAAGGTCACACTTCAATATACAAGGTCACCGTTCAAAATAGCAGTGAGCAAAAATTAAAATGAACCATTCTCTCTACAAGAGTTACCAATTGAAAGGAGAACCATTAAGCCACACATATCCAAATGCATAAATTTGATGTATAAATTTTATGCAGCACACGGAATCAACAAAATTAAACTTCTCCACAACCCCACAAAAAGGTAAAATAAGAAATGCTAAAAGAAATTGAGCAAGTTATTGCACAACATTTTTCAACTTTAATCAACAACAAAATCAGGGTTTTGACCACATCATCAGGAAATAAAACCCAAAACAACATTGCATAATAGCTATAAGTAAGCATCTTCAACTTATATATAATTACTATTTAAGAGTTGGTTATTACCTTTTGATCATAGAGCGCTATTCAAATCAAATGGAAGAAGACGAAGTGAGGGTTTCTTCTTCTTCAAAACCTTAAGAATGTAAGATAGAAAGCCACTGCGACTCAAGACCTTAAGAATGGTTTGCTAGAACCTGCGACTCAAGCTACTGCTTGTTGCTTCAAGCTACTTCGTCTTCGTCTTCTCCTCTGTTAGAGCTCCGATTGAATGCCTGGTGTAACACGAAATGCTTCTGCTGCTTCAAGCTTCGATTGTAAGACAAAAGGAACGGAGAACTTTTGCTTCAAGCTTTAGGTCCGTCGAAGCTTCTGCTGCAAATCCCTTCAAGTTCGTTTTTTATTTTGAAATGAGCTTTTGGGTTCAATGATTTTGCTTTTGATTTTCAAATCCGTATTTCAGATTTTAAAATCATATATACAAAATGAATTGGAGTATCAATACCTATTCAGTTCAAACCGCCCACTCGAACGCTGGTTTGCGCTATACCGAACCGAACAGCAAAACAGGGCTTTTAACACTTCTTTTGAATTTTTTAATAATATAATCAATCCAGCCGTCCGATCTCGGCTGGCTTGATGGTAATTGCTCAGGGCCCTAGCAAAATTGGATATTTCACGTGGTGCTGCACTGCTGTCTAAAGCAGACATTCTTTTAGGTTGACACATTGATTTGGTAATACAAATAAATAATCAACTGGGGCATCTTTTTGGTTGAAATCAACTGGGGTTTAAAAGCAGGATTTGCTGCGTGCGATGCGAGAAACCAATAATCAGCCAATTTTGTTTTTTAATTTCTATTTATTTATTTTCTATTCATACTGGGAAAAACTTGAAGCTACTCTTCATAATGTGATACTTGTGACTGAAGATCGGAGAAGGTTGGAGTTGACGTTAGAAGATCATCGAAGGAACAATTTCTCTAAGTTGTCGGAGAAGATAAGGATAGCAAAGGAGGTCGTTAGTAAGTGTCCTCAGGTTCACTGCTGGGATTTCCTTTAGAAGAAAAGTAATCTCAATATTTGATCTTGACGGCACTCATTTTTGGTTTTCTTGATCATCTGCCACATCATTTGCCCACCTCAATTCAATCTAATGTTAGTTAAGTTGATAGATTCCGAAAGCTGTTTAGACTCAGTTTTAAAATCCAAATGTGTAGTTTGCCTAGTGTTTCATGGGAATTTTTGAGTGTTCCTTGATAATTATCAAAACATGAGTTGTGCCTTGCTACGTGTTATTCACCATCTGGTTCAATGTATGATCCTGTGTTTAATTCTAATAGCTGTTTATTCACCATCTGGTTCAATCTTGTGTTTAATGGTGATGCTGCATGCGAATTTTAGGCATATGACTGCTACTCGAATACATCTAATAAGTCCATTACTAGCACAAGTCCCTCTTCTGCAGGATGCTGGCAGGGTTGAGTTTAAGACAATCTTAACCTTTGCCTAGGTTTGGATCATCTCATTATGCAACAAATGGGTCCTTTCTTATCGATGAGAAAAATGTCAAACATTTCCTTCGTATTTTGTTTTAGCCCTGCAATACATGGGTTTCTGTGGTCTTTGTGGAGTTCACTAGATGAACTCTAGAAAGATGCTCAGCCAGGTGAAGATATGGACATGAAAGTGTATGTACCTGAGTTCAAAGTGTCCCTTGGTTTAGAAAGAGCTCCAGAACTTTTGTCCCTTAGAGCTCATAGGAAAATTCTATAGGAGCATTGTACAACCAACTATGATATATGATGTAGAGTGTTGGGTTGTTAGAAGCAACACATACATATACTCAGTGTTGCAGAAATGAGGATGCTAAGATGGATGAGTGACAAAACTAGGAAGGAAATGGTTAGGAATGATCATATTAGATTTGGTTTGGGAGTAGCTCCAACAAATGTTAAGCTATGTGACGGAATATTTGCTGAAATCCTTGTGTATTTCATTGTGACACTGAAGGCCTTTTTTATAATACTAGAATGAAGTGAAGAATACAAGAATACCCGATGTGGGATTAAAAAATAATAAAACTCCTAATACGATAAAACTACCCTTCTTTGACTTACAACACTCCCAATCAAGTTGGTGCATAGATGTCTATCATGTTCAACTTGCTAAGAATGCTTGTCACACCCCACCCGTCGGTCTCGGTTACCCGCCCGACAACCCGTGGGTGCGATCCGTCACAAGATCCAAGGTTTTAGTCTATCAACAATATTTAAGACAAATACAGATAATCATGAGCAAGAATATCCAATAACTAAATTAAATGAATTACAGAAGCCCAAAATGCTCCAATAACAAAGGAAAGAAAATAAAGAATAATGAATAAGTCAAAAATGAGGGCAGCGGAATAAAAGTGTTTAAATCAGTTTCTTTCCCGTTTGTTCTCTAAGTTAATGAACTTAGATTCTAGTTTAATGAGGTGAGGGGTCCTCCAATTCTTCTCCGGTCAGGACCATCAACCGGTGCGATAAGCGCACTCCATGCACCCAGGAACTCCCGCACATGCTATTTCCATCTCCCGCCGACGGTGCCACGCTTCTTCAAACGGGATGGTTCCTTCATAGGGAACCAACCCATCTTCGATACAATTCCTTCCTCTGTATAGGCTAAAAACATACAAAGAATAAAGGAATGAGTTCTAAAGAACTCGGTAAGAAACAATCATATATCTCATCCATCATCCAAAAATACCATGATACAACGAGAATATGAATGAATGCAAAACATGAATGATGCTATGATTTCTAACTATGCAAGTCTCTAATAGCCGACATGCTTTAAGATAAACACCAGCCCTCCTCCGGGTAAGTCTCATCACTCCGATCCGGCAAGGCGGTTACCTCGCAGGGATCCGGGGAAAAAGGGAAAGTCCACACGGCTCCTGAGACCATGGTTAGGGGTTAAGTCCACACTCTCTCACCACGACCATTGGTAATGAGCTCGGCGCATGTCGGGTTTCTAATCCAATGCAAGGTCATAATGGTTACATGTCTACATGAAGTCCAGATACATCCCCATGGCACCGACCAACTCGGTTCGGTATCCTTCGCAACCTAGGAGTAAGAATCCTCACGGACTGGCTACCTCCGTTGGACTCTACTCCATAACCCTATGGTCATCCACATATCATTGGGGTGGATGCTCTCATGATTCCTCCCGACACCGGTCCGGTCCTTGGACATCCATGAGCCCAACCCTAACATATGCAACCCTACCATTTCATGACCAACAGTGGACCACCAAGTCACATCACGTCATCACGGGTCACTCGGTTTCAATTCCCCTACCGAAAGGGAGTAGCATGTGGGGTACCTAGCCATGCAATCTAGACTCATCCTAACAATGTCATCAATTAATCATGATAGTCCTGAAGGCATCAGCGAGGCTGTGTCCCATTCCGACCTCCTCGATAACATCAGCCAAGATATCCCAAAAGGAATACCCCAACTATCATAATCATATACCAACTACCACATCTCACAACAATCACAAACCATAAAGTACACATGAAATCAAAGTAAACAGCAGTAGTATGAACGACATTATATATGAAACTACCGAGTATATATTGGTACAGATTAAGAATAACAATTACTAAATCAACATCTGAAGTATACATAAATAGATAAGATAGCCGTCCTTACTTGCATATCCGAAACGTCAGTAAATGGAATCCGATAATTATTAGTAGACTTTTCTTTTAAACGGTAATCACCTAAACACGGGGTTATTAGAATATATAAGTCACATAAACCAAATTGAATCAAAACCGAAATCTATTTGGTCACTGTTTAACCGGTCGCTGTGCCGTCGCTAGGTTAGCGACCGCCACTAGTGACCGCCCAACAACGATGAGCTTCAATCCGAAACTCGGGCTCGATTACTCGATTTCAATCCGGTTTTCGAGTAATCTCATCCTAAGTCTCGAATTAAACACTCCCTAAGCCAAAAGGGTAAGAGAAAACAATCCCCTATCATCGGTGGATTATCCCTAACCCTCTCCTTTATTGGATTTTCCATCTCACGAAGCGGGGTTCCGTTATGGTTATTCCATCTCACGAGATAAAAAAAAGGTAAAGAATAACCAAGGGGTAATCACGGTGACGAGGAAAAAAGGGTAAAACCAAACTAACGGAGATAAGAGAGTAGAGAACGAAGGGTTAGTTCAATACCTCACCGGAAAGCGAGAGAAGAAGAGAGGCGATCCTCCAAACCACGTCGGTACTCGAGACTCTTTCGGATCTTCCCCGCAGCCGTCTTAACTCCCAAATAAGAAATAACGAATAAAGTAATCGTAAATGAGACGGAGTTTGCCTTTATAGAAGTCCGGGGGCAAAATAGGGCAAAATCCCAGCAGACGCAATCGCTTAGGTTAGCGACCGCCACTAGTAACCGCCCCATGTAATTTGCCATACAAGGGTGCTTTACTAGGGGTTGATACCCAAGGTCAACCTAGCCCTAAATAAGAGATGGGGGAGATCTTACCTTCATTCCGGACATCTCGAACGACACTTGACTTCGATTTCCCACACCAGCCAAGGCGGCTCGGACATAGGATCCGATCCATGGGTCCCGGATATGGATCATGGGCTTCAATCCGGATACTCCACAAGTTCACCCGACTAGACCTTCGGGTTCTCGGACCTGGAATACGGATCTCGGGTTAGAAATACGGGGGGTATTACAATGCTACTAAATTACTTGACACTCAAGGTCTTGGTGAAGATATCAGCTTGTTGATTATCAGATGTGACAAATGAAGTCTGCATCAACCCAAACACAACCTTCTCCTTGATAAAATGCCTGTCAATCTTTACATGTTGGTATTGTCACGTTGAACTGGGTTATGTGCTATACTTATAGCTAATTTGCTGTCAGAAAACAACCTCATAGGTCCTTCTACATCTGCCCCAAGTTCTTGGAGAAGGCCTTTCAACAATAATGCTTTACAAATTCCTTGAGCTAGAAAACTAAATTCGGCTTTAGCACTAGATCGAGCAACTACTGCATGTTTCTTGCTCCTCTATGACACTAGGTTTCCCCTTACAAATATGCAGTAACTAGACGTAGATATTCTATCATCAGGATATCCTGGCCAATCTACATCTGGATATGCTTCCACTCTAAGATGTCCATGAGAAGCAATCAAGGTGCCTTTACCAGGAGAGGCCTTTATGTACCTCAAGATAGGTACAGTGCATCTAGTTGTGAAGAGTAAGGATCATGCATGTATTGACTAACAAGGCCAACTGCGAAGGTGATATCGGGTCTGGTATGTGACAGATAAATCAGGTTCCCAACCAATTTTTTATACCTGGTCTTATCAACAGGTTCTCCTTCCTTTGACTTCAAATGCTGATTTGGCTCTATTGGGGTCTCAACAGGTCTACACCCTACCATCCTAGTCTCTTCTAGTAGATTTAATGCATACTTTTTTTGAGACAAAGAAACACCATTAGTCGAGCATGCCAAGAAAGTACCTAAGCTTGCCCATGTCTTTTATCTCAAACTCTGTCCCCAAGAAGGCCTTCAAATTTTTCCTCACTACTTCTTGTGATGACTATGTCATCCACATATATTAGAAGAACTGTAAAATGAGAACCATCCTGTTTAACAAATAGGGTATGGTCTGCATTGCTTTGCTTGTATCCATAGGAGGCCATAGCCTTATGAAACCTCTTAAACTAAGCCGTAGGGGATTGCTTTAGTCCATACAATGCTCTCCTCAATTTGCACACTCTCCCATGTGTTTCAGGACAAAAATATCCAAGGGGTACATCCATATATACTTCTTTTAGAAGCTCTCTATGTAGGAAAACATTCTTGACATCCAACTGCGGAAGATTCCACCCTTGGTTCACAGCACATGAGAGAATGGTCCAAACTATAGTCATCTTAGCAATTGAAGCAAATGCCTCCTGGTAGTCAAGGCCATAAGTTTGAGTGAAACCTTTGGCTACCAGTGTCGCTTTATACCTCTAAATGCTTTCATCTGCTTTATGCTTTATTATAAACACCCACTTGCACCCAACAGTTTGCTTTCTTGTAGGCAAAGACATTAACTCCCACATTTTTTTTTTCTTTCTTTTTTCCAGGGCTTGCATTTTGTCATCTGTAGCCTTTTTCTACTTTGAGAGAGAGATTGCCTCTTACCAGGAGTTAAGAATAGAGGTGGAGGACAAAGAGAAAATAAAGCTCTAAAATCATGGGGATGGGGACTGATATGAAACATGATTAAAGATAGGATGTTTAGTGCATGTGTGTGGTTGTCTTCTCAAAGCAATAGGTAGATCTTGGTCACAGACAGACTCAACGGGTGGAACTGCTTCTTCCTCGGTGCTTCCAACTGGCTCGGTTCAGAAAGGGGCTTTCTTCTTCATTTGGTAGGTCTTTAGAGGCTTATACTCCCCTTGCACATCATCCATTAGCTATTCCTGCCCGGTCACTCCATATTTCAAAAGAGAATTTGTCAAAGGGGACTCAACAGTAGGAAATTCAAGAGGAAGCTCAAGAAATACCTGTGCTTCTTCACAAAGACTCTCCCCCTGAAGAAGAGGAGGGGAATAGAAAGTGACATGCTCCTGAAAAACCACATCTATAGAGGCAAAACACCTACGAGATTCTGGGTGATAACATTTATAGCCTTTTTGGGTAGGTGGATAACCTAAGAAGATACACTGTAACCCACGAGGATCAAGCTTACCACGGCTATGATGGTTATGAAAAAAAACAATGCATCTGAAGACCTTAGGTGGGATGGTAAAGTTGGCGATGCCTAAAATAACTTCAAGAGAATAGCGCTGGTCTAAGACTCAAGAAGGCATTATGTTAATCAAATAGGTCGTTGTCTAAATGGCATCACTCAAAAAATGAGGCACATTTGTCACATCCCGCCCCAAATCCACCAAGGGGATACCCTATCTGGATTACCAGGGGAGTGAATTACAGTCCCGCCAATCAAGTTTAGGAACGATCATAGTCACTTAGCACAATAATATAATCAAAAGCAAGAACAATTCTTTGTATCCAAATAATTTAATAATAAAAGTCGAGAAAGTACCTCAGAAGGATTCACAAATAACATCAGAGTGCGGAAAGGATTTCATTAGTATAAACAATCAAGTGTGAAAAGGAGAGAGGAAACCCATCCTATAATATTAGCGGAAGATGAAACGACTAAAAGTAAAGGTTACAACCGATTCACCAAATAACAAGTGATACAACTAAGCTATAGTCCCGACAATTCAAAAAAAAAGGTTAAAAAGGGAATGAGGCAACATCCCATCCCTAACACACAAATATAAAACTGAATTGCTACAAAGAAGTCCTGATCTCGGTCTACTCGTCTTTATCAACTGGTTCATCGCCACCAATATGATACAAGTCTTCAATTCGGCCTCCAGAGGGTTGACTGCCATAGTCAATAGTGGTAGTACCTGTAGAAAAGTCTAACAAAATATGTTGCAAAAAGGAGTGAGTTCAAAAGAACTCAGTAAGGTAGCCATTCCATAAAATATAAACCATATGATACAAGCCATAATATGATGCAATATGATATGGAACACATGATGCAAGTATGGTTCTAACTCTATGAATGCTGGTCTCTAAGGTAGACATGCTTTAAGTCATAGCACCATACTTCTTTGGGTCGTCTGTCACTCTCCCATTCCATATCTTGGGAATGCCAGGGGAATATCGGTAAAGTCATCTCAAAAACCATGGTAAGGGGATCGGTCACCGCTCTCTCACATCACCATTTGGTATAAGTACTGGCGCATGTCACAGTAAAGCCTAGCCCAGTGCAAGTCATTTACTCAATCATATCATCTCAGATCCAGATACGTCCATTCCTCGCCCCCGACGATCCTTTCCGGTATCCTTCACACTAGAGTCAGCGTAATCCCGGATTACGGACTCATCAACCCTATTGGTCATCCACAAATAGTAAACGGGAGGCTCTCACGTCCTCTCACGGGTTGGTTACCAGTCTTGAGCGCCCGTGAGCCCAAGTCTATCCATTTGCAACCCTACCAATAAATGGCTCCCACAATGAGATTTATGACCTCTCACGGGTTGGTTACCGGTCTTGAGTGCCCACAAATCCCCACTGCTACCACGGGTCGTTCGGTCTCAATGCCCTTCCGATTCGGGTCTGATACGACAGGGACATCCTAGCCAAACCACTAGACAGTCCTATGTATGTCATCCAATAACCCGGGAAAGAGTCGATAGGCACCTTCGGAGAACATCCCATACTATTCCCTCCGGTGCCCAAGGACAGAAGCGTCAATATGACACTCCCCAATCCCAAGTTATACGTAGGCAATCACATATTCAAGTTCATCACTTCTCATGCATCCAATACATCTTCATAATACAAGTTAAATCATGATATTGAAATGAATCATCATAGACATAAGTAAACAAGAATAGTAATGTAACATGACAAGAGTATAAAGATTTCAATACTACTGTTCTAACACATATATAACAGTCTTATAAAGATTAAAAGTAATCAAGAGATTCTATTCATAAATAAGAACATAAATCATAAGTTGATGATATATATGTTTATGGAGATAACCATCCTTACCTTAGGTTGAGTTGATGATGAATTGAGAATACCAAGAATTAGTCCAAAAGAATTGTTAAGACCCTAAACAAACATAAATGAAAGGTTAGAAAAGAAAATCGGGAAAATCGGAGGTCGAACGGGTCAAAACGGAGCAAGGTTGCTGTCAACAACAAGTTTGGTCAATGGTCTTGGTTGATGGTATCGACCAAAAGGATCGACCAAAATTCTCCTTGGGACAGAATAGTGGATTTTGGTCCGAAATTGGTCTTCCGGGGCTCGGATCGATCTGAAACTTGGAGGGATGATTAATAACAATGTAAGAACACTACCTAGCAAGTATTATCACAATCCAATGGTTCAAATGAAAACCCCCAAATTGAGGTCCTATGTTCTAAAGACAAGAATCCTAGCATTCATGAGAAATTGATGGAATTGAAAGGGAAGCTAGAGAATTAGTTGGGGAATAGGTTAGGAACATCATTACAATCATTTACAAGCCAGAGATTAGACTAATCATACTCCACATCTCAGTTTAGTATAAGAAATCAAGTTGTTAAGCAAGGAATCATGGTAATGTATATGTAAGGATCAAGATGCAAGTGAGGCATAGCAAGAATGAAGGAAAAGCAAGTATAAATGGGAAGAGACGTTCATGGCAAGGTGTTTGCAAGGTTGCAGCACCTTGGTCATGGTCTCATCAGTAAAAAGAAGAAGAGAAGTGAGTAGAATAGAGAGCAAGAGAGAGAATCATACCTTGGAAGATGATAGTTGGAGAAAAGAGACAATGATTATTGTAGAAGATCATCACCCAAGCCAAAGAGGAGCCTAAGAGGAGCCTTCCCACGTTCTCAGGTGTTGAAATGAGTAAAATATCGTTCTAGGTTCGAGGTTTCACTTAAATAGATGAAGGAATATCCAAAAAGCATCTTTTTTTCGATTCTGGGTAACTTTGGTCGATGGTTTTGGTCGATGGCATCGACCAAAAGGATCGACCAAAACAGGTAACAGGTTTCAGCAGAAAATCCAGAAATAGTTCAGCAACTTCGAACAGGGATTCGGAGGGCTATACAAGGTCAAATTGAGTGAGGTTTTCTCCTACAAGTCAATCAAGAAGTCTAGTTTCCAGAAATACTTTTGGATCAAGCATGGAAGTTCATTAGGTCCACCAACTAAGCTCACCTTCTTCAATGCGCAAGCAGGATTTCCTAGACATAGTTCAGCAACTTTGGACAGGGATTTGGAGGGCTATATGGGGTCAAATTGAGTGGGATTTTCTCCTTCAAGTCCATCAAGAAGTTTAGTTTTGGGAAATATATTTGGATTGAGCACAGGAGTTCATTTTGTATTTCAACTAATTCACCCCTCTTTGGTGCGCAGATTCAAAACTAACACTGACAATGCTCTCAAGTGAGGGGCATCATTGTCAATGTCCAAGGGCTTGGGTTACGACACCAAATCATCAACCAAAAGGGTCCACAAGTATCTTTTCCCCCACTTTGGGTCTTCTGACCTACAAACATAACAGGTCCCGAGCCGGGTCAAGGTTAGGATAAGGCCAGACATTACAGATCTACCCTAAGGGAAAGGTCTGACATGGCTTCCTAAGGTTTTCAAAGATAATAATATTGAAATTAAAGTCCAACTTTTAAGGTCTAACATTGAACAAGTCTTTCCTTATCCCAAAATAAATAGGGTGTCCGGGCTAGGTTTGGGCTGGATGCTACAACATTCATGGTGAATATAAAGGATCTTACTACCTCTAGGAGATGTCTATTTTTGCACTCAGCCTCCCTATTTTGGGGATGAGTATTCGCACAATTGGTTTGATGGATAATCCCATGAGCAACAAAATAAGAAGGAAAAGGCATGCTCGAGTATTCAATCCCATTATCAGTCTTGAGAATTTTCACAACACCTCCAAATTGGGTCCTAACCATATTATGAAAATTTTAAAAATAGGAAAAAACATCACTTTTCTGATGAAGAAGATACACCCAAGTAGTCCTAGTGCAACAATCAATAAAAGACACAAACCAATGATGACCAAAATAGACACAGGCCGAGAAGGAACCTATACATCAGAATGAATAATAGAAAAATGCATTTTACTAGGATTATCAAAAATAGGATAAACATTTCTAGTTTGCTTGGCTAAAATGAAAATAGCACAATGAAAGTCATTCAAATTACATTTTTTAACTAAGTCTGAAAATGATTTAGTCAAAAAAATAAAGGAAGGTGGCCAAGGCTATTATGCCACTGTATCAAAGATGAAAGTGAAAGAGAGGTTGATGTAGAGCGCATAAAAAATTGACACAGTGATCCTTCCAACAAATAAAGTCCCCCCTTTTGTCTACCATTTCCAATCGCACGCCCCGTTTCCATGTCCTGAAAAACACAATGAATAGGTAAGAATATTATTTTACAGTTCATATCACGGGTAAGAGTACTAATAGACAAAGGTTAGTGGAAAATTTTGGAACATGTTAGACAGAAGAAAGGGTAAGGTAGGGTAACAGATAATGAAACCCTTTCTACAGAGAGGAAAGAGATCCATCAGCTGTTCTAACATCTTGACCAAACGAAATAGATGAATAAGTATGAAATAGTGAGAATGAACCTATCATGTGGTTGGTTGCTTTAAAGTAAATTATCTAGGAGAGATAAACGGAGTCGATATTGTGACAATCGGAAGTACCTGGGGGCTGCTGGGTATTTGATGTGGAAGTGACAGTAGAGGCTACACTTGCACTAGGAGTCAATCTAGAAGAGGATCCATCAAACCTGGTCATCAAGTGATGAAAAAGAGTTTGGATCTCATTTGCAGAAAGAGATGCTGATGTACTTTAGGTGTCTGAAATAACTTGATTAGCATATTTTTTATTGTTGCCCCTACTGCCTCCTCCACAGGAACTAGCTGGATGTCTGAAGTAATCCAAGAATTGGGGTTTGCTTTCAGAACCTTGTATACAAGTTGCAGCAGCCAATTGGAAGATTTAGGGTTTCAGCTAGGGCTGCTAGTTGGTCTAGGGTTGCTGATTTGGTAGTTTAGGGATGCTAAAAAGGATTTATTAAAGGTTAAGGCAGATCTGAGAAGTTGGGTCAGAAGTAGATAAGTTATAGAAAAATCTGGAAAATCAAGTTTTCTGCAACTTTTCTATGAAGAAGATGAGTTGCAGAAAAATTTCAGATTAGGGTTTAAGGGCTGGAATGGATTGAGGGCTTGGGGAATGTGATCCTAGGGTAGATGTGATTCTAGAAAAGGGTTTTGGGAGTCTAAGGGGCTGGGGATTTAGGGTTTTAAATAGACTACTGCTGCTACTTGCGCAGAAACAAGGGAAGGAAAAGAGGGACTTGCGGACTCTAGGGATGACTTAGGGCTTAGGGAAAAGTGAGGGGAAGAGATTTCAAGGTCTGAAACTAAGAGGGAGGGGCTGGGATGGCTGTGGGCAGAAGGGGGAGTGAAAGGGCTAGGGGAGGGGCTTAGTACTTACTTGGTTGAAGATGAACTGCGGGAACTTTAGTTGAATGCTTGGGAATAGTGGATAAAAGTCTTGAAGTTGAAGAAACAAACACAAAACCTGCCGCAGGTTCTCCTCCCAGGATCCCCACGACTTTACCAGTCTGTTTTCTCAAAACTCTTTTTCATTCAATCAACTCTAAAGAAATTACACTAGAAAGGCTATTTTTAGCCTGAACAAAAAACTAGACTCCTACTGGGTTACTTTGATTGCTAGGGCCCCACTACAACTTAAATTTGACTCTTAAGGTATCTAATTACTACGCAATCTCAGCCTTTGGATTTGAGATCACACTTAAGTAACCTAATATAAACTTGATAACAGGCAAATTGGGCTCCAAAAGGAAATAAAAGTTTTCTAAATTAAGTTATCCTTAAAAGTAGGACTTCTTAATAGGAAACACTGCTTTACAACTTTATGACTCTCTTCAAAATAAACTAAACTATTGGACTTTGGTCTTCAATATAACTCGATCTAGGGGTAGGAATTGACCATTCTATGCTTGGGATGGATTTGGCCTCCCTGGCTCATAGTTGGGCTTGGGCCATTTTTTTTTGGGGGGGGGGGGGGTCTAACCTTGGATACATCAACGTTTGTAATTTCCAATATTTATCCTTTGTATGGCGTTCCTTCCCACGATACTCATACTTCACAGAAGGTCGAGAGTCACCAAAACTAAGCTTTGGATTACCAGAACTAGCAGGTGGTGTAGACCTATCAAGAGTTTGTGTATGTACCATAGCTATGTATCGGTTGTCCTCTATATTTACCATGGCATAGGCTTGAGCTAGAGAAGGGAAAGGCTCTTAGAAAGGATCTGTGCTCGAATTTGATCAAATTTCATATTCAATTCTACCAACAAATCATAAACTCTTTATTTATCTTCCCACTTTTGATAGGCAATAGCATCTTCAGCATTCTTTAGTGTAAACTTCTCATAGAAATTTGAAGTCTGGTAATATCCCTAAAGAGTGTTATAGTACTGAGAAAGAGTAAGGTCCTTCTGTTATAACTGACTAATCTTTTATCTGATTTCAAAGCATTGTGCATCGTTTCCAACTCTGGAGTATGTATCCTTAGCTACTTTCCAAATAGTTGCCGCATTAGGAAGGAGGAGATAACTCTCTGCTATGTTTGATTCAATGGAGTTGAGGAGGAAACCCATGACTGAGCATTCATCTGTGTACCACGTGGTAAATTGCGGACTAGGTGTGGAAGGTTTGGTAGAAGTCTCATCAAGATGATCAGTATGACTATGAGCACTAACAACAAGAGAAAACTCATGATCCCTATGAATAGAACAAATGGGAGACTCTTCGGATGTACAAGACAAGGGAGATGTGGTGGAATCAGCCATTACGGGAACATGAGATTACTCAAGGATGGGATAGAAACAAAAAATTTTTCCTATTATTTTAATAAAAATCTGTTTTTTAGAGGGCTAAAGGTAGAACAATAGGAGGGCAATGAAAGACGAAGTGGAATGAACTGAGTCCATGGAGGTATGTATTATTTTGTCAAATTTACAATAAGTTACTTAGAAATATTCAAATTCACAAAACAACCCTTTGAAGAATATTTGAATTCACAAAAGAGCCCCTGAAAATATTCAAAAATACAAAACAACCCCTTGGAAATAAAAATAAATAAAAATCAGAGGGGTGAAATCTATTATCCAAGGAGGATCGCATAGAGTCAGCAACACTCCTAGGAGTGATCGTAGGGTGGAAGAAGCATTTGGAAGGTGGTCAATAGGTCTAGAGGTGTCAAAAAATTGCAGCGACTCCTCTAGACTTCATTTCTAGTGAAAACAAACTGTTTTTTGGGTTTGATTAGGTTTGGGCTACAAAGGAAGGCTAGGCGATGGCAGTTGGGAGGTGGAATGATGGAGGCAATAGTAATTTAGAGTCTCAAATGCCTGTATGATGGAGTCGATGGTGATTTAGTCTCTCAGATGCCTGCGATAGGGCTGTTATGACTTGCGATGGTGTGGCGATGATCTAGGAAAGACATGGCTTTGATACCATGATGGAATATTTGCTGAAATGCTTGCGTATGCCATTGTGACATTGCAAACCTTTATTTATAATACTATAATGAAGTGAAGAATACAAGAATACCTGATGTGGGACTCAAAAATTATAGAACTCCTAACAAGACAAAACTACCCTTGTTTGACTTACAACACTATGAGAGTGTCAATTTAGCTGGCATTATCACATTCAACAGAGGCCTTTAAATGCCCCTATTTGGAGGAGTGATTTAATCTAGATCAAAGGCATTAGATGAACTAGGGTCAGACCTAAGATAATCGTAGAAGTGGTGAGAAGGATATGCATAGCTTAGGCTTCGTGTCTAGTACGGCCTAAAATTGAGTTGATTTGAAGGCAAGGATCCATGTAGCTGACTCCATTTAGTTGGGACAAGGCTTGTTGTCGTTGTCATATATGTATTCGGTTGATATGTGAAAACTTAAAACCATGTCAGAAGTTATAGATGATTCCAACCTATCTAAGGTTCAAGGTAATATTAAGAACTGAGAGAAATCATCGTAAGCATGAATGTCAAAATCTGAAATAATGTTTAGATGTGATGGAAACAGAATTCAGTTTATGTTTCTGAAGTTCCAAATTAACGCCTACTAGCTATTGGTCCGTGTTTTCCGGTGCTTCAAATTTAACCATGTTTGCTACTAGGGTTTGAGTTATCCTGTGAACATCTGGTGGACCATTCCAACTGTCCAAAAGTCCATTCATTCAAATATTCTTTTTGACATTAATTATTGGAAGTTTTGAGATCTCACTAAAATATCTGAGATTAATGGAAATTTTTTAAAATTTTCAAGATTGTATACCAAAATTTCCAAGATTTTGACTGAAATATGGAATTTTTTGGTTTCAAAGCGGCATTTTGTTTCAGCCACTCTGAATACTTAAAAGATTCAGAATTTAACAAAATTTTGTCAAGTTTTTGAACTATGTTGGGAAGTGCATTTGATAATACTAAGGTGTTGCTATGATATTGTGGATTACGACAACTTACTCTTGCTCATTGCTGATTGGGTTATTGACACAGATAATATCTACTGGTGCTGCTGATGATTAGTATGGTTGAGCTGAAATTGGTCCCTGGATGATGTTTCTCTCTGTCCACTGGTGCCTACAACTGCTATTCAAGGTTTCTGTTGGTTTTAATTTCTGTTCTTTGTTTCCACACCACATGGTTTGATACGTATACTCTAGCTTCAAGAAGATGTTAATTAATATAGGAATTGTGGAGTTGGGTTGGATTACTTTTTTTTTTTTTTTGGAGTTGGGTTGGATTACTTGCAATAGTTAGTCCCTAATGTAAAGAGTCCTATTCTCAGTTAGAGTTTTAGTTGTCATTACCAAGGATGCTTTCTTTTTCTAGTACTTCCTATGCTTCAGTTTCCTAGTCTGATTGTAATTGTATAGCTTGTTTGTATAAAGGAGAGTCAGACTATTAGCAATATAACACCGCCTAATCTGTCGCTAGGTTTAGACACTTCACCTTTTCCATTCTCTCTTTTTCTCTGGGTTTACCTCTTCTTCTTCTTCTTCTTCTTCTTCTTCTTCTTCATATATTGTTATAAATAAAGGAAGGTTCCAGTGATAGGACACAATCTGAAACTGTTGCTGGGTTTAGACACTTCTTCTCCATCATCTCTCTTTCTCCCTTGCTTCTTCTGAACCGGTTCTGGTGCAATACAAGTAGAACCCCTAGGAAACTGAAAGAGTGAAAGCGTTAGGAAAGGAAGTAACCTAACTAGCTACTAAGAATACAATTTCCTCTCAATGGTGACTAACTAACATGAATATACAACCCGGCTCGATAACTTCTAGTAACTTTTAACTGACTCATCGGTGGTATACTGGTCCCTCACTGAGGTCACTGTGTGATAAATATGCCATACTGTTCACAGCCAGGTTTTTAGCCAAACTGCGAGCCTGCTTTCTTTTTGGCTTGTGGCACCTGCTTTCTTCTCCCTCTTGGTCTCATGAATTACACTGACAACCTGCCTTTGATCTTTTCTGCCTTTCAGTTGGGATTTTTTGTGATAGATATAGTAACTTGTGGCATCTTTCCACTTCATCTCCATCTGGTGACGTGGACCGAAATAATTTGTGGTTGTATTTCCTCAAACATAAATTTAAATGTTATAATATATTACGTACCTTAAAAGTATTACTCGAAAATTAGGTATCACAGGTGTAAAGCTCTTTTGTTTCTTCACTCCTCTATTCTACTGTTAAAGTATAAACTCATACAGCATCTTAATGCCTATCCAGGTATGTTTCCTTTCAGGAACTCTGGTGTTTGCTGAGTTGAATTCCAGTACCAATGTTGCGATTCTCAGTTGATTGTATTAGATTTAGGTGAATGTGAACTTAAGTTAATGCACTATCCTTGCCTACTCCCATTCTGGTAGGATACAGTTGCATATACTTAGTTGGACTTTGAGGGGCCTGGTGCAACAATCATGGGCTTGAGTCTGGAAAAGCCTCTGTGCAAACAAGGGGTAAGGCTGATTACAGTATGACCCTCCCCTGACCATGCAGTAACCAGAGCCTATCAACTGTGTATGTCCCTTTATTAGCTTACTTGTCCAATGATTGAGTATTGATACAGGTAGATTCTAAATGAGGCCTTGATGGAGGAAACAAGAGTTCTATACATGTGGATGATATAATAACTATACCTGCTGAGTGTTGATTGCCAGTCTTTTGCATCCAGAAACTGTTGAATCATTATTTGATTTGTATTGCATTACAGAAAATCCAAAGTATGCTTAAAATTTCTTCCTTAATGAAAATGATTTCCCTTTTAGATGGTGGACCTTGGCTCAGCCGTAAGGTTGTCCACTGCTACCCAGTGAATCTAGGTTTCAGAAGGAAAACAACTTCTCAACAAAGTTACAGCTGCTTACATTATTACCCTCCGCAGATCTTAGCAATGTTTGAATTCTACTTTTCATAGACCACCAGTTAGTAGTTATTTTAATTTTCTTTTCATCTGCCATTTAAAACATTCGAGTGCCTTTAGCCTTTGCAGATCTTGTGAATTAAGCTGTCAAATCTTTGAGGCATTTGAAAAATGTATGAAGATTGATTCTGGGCCTATAGTTGTGTAGATGCTTTTACCCATCTTCCTCCTCAAACAAGAGACAAGATGGATACCTTCTTGCTGAAGACATTGAGTTATTTATATTATCTGTTCAGCGACAACTGTGTTATTCCTATGGATAAGTTTGTTTTTAACACAGAATCTCACCCTTTGCCCATCAAAAGCCCAGCAAAAAAGGGATGACTTATCGGTCACGATTGTTTATTTATCATGGAAAATAAAGCATGCAAGGATTTGAAGGTATCCTGGGTGGGCAAACTGAATCAGTTTCCTTTGATGTCATGGAGGCATTCTTACATGCTTTCTCTGTCAAGATTGTCTATGCATAGATTGACACTGGTGATGTGGTAAAGTGGCATTACAGTGACTACAGTGGCAAAAGCTCTTGATTTCTCTACTCTGACTTCTTTCCAGTGTGTTGATATTTCTGTATGCCTCCCCCACTGCCCTCCCAAAAATTCTCCCCGTCCCACCATGTGGGAGTTAAGTGGTGTCAAATGTGACTTTTGTCCAATATACTAGTTTCATTCCTAGCTTTGAACAATGAGCTTTATTTGACTTTCACAATCTATTATTCTCATTCTGAGTTGCCTCAATTCACAGATCATCTCCAGCTTCATGTTAAGGTAAATCAGTACCGAAATCTTCACTCTTATCATGAATGAGAAACAAATGATCCCCATCTCGGATGACGCTTATGTCATCGATTTCTGCATTATCTGCATTAATGATTTTTGTAGGATGACAACCTGCAAACTTTTGACCTGCATTTTACAAGGTACTGGTAAGAGACAGGCAAAAATCAAGCAATAAATGCTCTTCATTTTCGGTGTTTAACTAGTCCATATCTATGGTGAGAATGTTGCAGCACAAGGGTTAGTTCTTTATCCATTTTCTCCTAAATGCAGTTATATTGATTTCAACTGATGATGCTTTAGCTAATCTATGGAGAAGGTGCGAATATTGCAGGATCAAGCTAAGGGAAGTTCGTTCTTTTCCTATTCTCGATTTTGCTTAAATGCATTTATGTGGATGAGTTTATTTTTACTAATATGCTTCCCCTTAGTTTGTAGGTGAACCAGCAATGCTCATAGATATCAAATCCAACTTACCAGAAATTCTGAGTAGCTCTTCTAATGAATCAGGAAGTACTACTAATTTTCCAAGCTGCTGTTTTGATGAACTCTCTTGTGGAAAGTTCATGTGGATTGTCACTCTTCTGTCGGTCAATTTCGCGACTGTATTGTCACTTGGAGAATAATAGCTTCCTGGAGTGAACTTTGGTGGTACCTTTCCAAAATGCGAGTTTGTGAAATTTGGCAAGTTTTGGCAGTAGCTTCTTTGGTTACTTCCTCTGTAAGTTGTGCTTTCTGTGTCAATGAAATCTATCTCATGGTCACCTGGACATTTGTTTTGGTTTTGGTCGCATTGTAAGAGGTCATAGATGCTTTTATGCCCTTTCTTTTCTGCCAAGGCTTTTGGTGTCCACCCCATTGCATCTGGTTTGTTTACATTTGCCCCCACCCTGTAGCAGAATCTTAATCATTTCAGGATGCCCCTTGCAGACAGCAACATGAAGAGGTGTTCGGCCATCTGCATCTGTAGAGTTCACATCAGCTCCTTGTCTAATAAGATCATAAACTGTGTCTGTTTTTCTGTGCTTTGTAGCTTCCAATATTCCCATTTCCATTCCTCTAATTGCTGAATCTCCATGTGGATAATTTTCTTGATATCCCACTTGAGAACCAAATCCTAGCTTTCTTGGGTCTTGCCATTCTTTGAGGATAATACCTGGATCCCTAGGTGCGTCTGCAAACCCTAGTCTTTCCATCCCATTATACTTCTGGAAGAAAATGGAATGCAGAACCATTAGCATTATTGCTTGTCCCACTAGACACACAAAAATATATAAATGGTTACCTGGAAAAAGATTGTTCATGATCATTTTCTCATCCTCTATCTTACCAACAAATATACAAACACACACAAATACATAAATGGTTACTTGGAAAAGGTTGTTCATGATCATCTCCCCATCCTCTGTATTTGCCTGAATTACGTTCATTAGTGAATTCCTGTTTAGCCGTAAAATCTGAGAAAGCTCAGTTGTGCGAACAGTAAATGGCTGTGGCCTGTAACATAAAGCTGCTATCTCCCCAAACATTTCCCCTGCAACTACCTTTCCATGAACCTGCATGGGATACAGAGGAAGTTTCTTAACTTAGGTTATTTTCTCCTAACAAATATGTCATTAATGAAGGCAATACATACTTGGTCACGCCCATCAATATTTGCTATCAAATTCTGCAACCAAAGAAGAGCAACTACATTAGATAGGTCATCTTTAGCATTCTAGATTTCTGTAGCATCTTTATGGCAAGTCAAGGAGTAAGTGATGAGTTTCCTAGTGGAGAAGAGTGAACAGGGCTGTTTCAGTATATGTTGGTGCAAGTGTTCTGAGACCTGGTTTGGTCCTTCCAGTTAGTCGGTGGCATCATCACCAATCACTTCAACAAGTTGATCAATCACATGTTTCTCCTGAAGAAAAAATGTTGATCAACCTCAACCTGTCTTTCCTTCAAATCTGTTGACTGACTTGTCACTGACTAGAATGACCCAGATATTTGAGCAACTAAACCAGGACAGTCAAACCCTTAAAACCCATGTAGATAATTTTTTGTCAACTAGTTCCCAACATGACAGCTTTACTTGTGCTACAATATAGTAATGCAGACCTACTTAAGTTTCGCCATTGCAACCTGTTGGTTGTGGGATCAGAACTGTTACAATCTACTTATTCCCCATCCTCACAAACCCAAAAAAGGAACTGTTACAATCTGGTAGTTGAACCTTGGTGACTTGCTGACTCGGCACCTGCTATGTAAAGGATGTTAGTTGGCCTGGTCTCAGAACATCAACTTAAACGCTATGTGGAACATGCATGGTTCCATGGTGTTTACTTTAATTTTGTATTGTATGGCAACTATGAGAAGGCCTGGGTCAAGGTGGTCCAATATTAGGCATATCAGACCTTGCCATTAGGATGGGCCAGGGAGGGTTCCTATTGAACCTACTCCATTGCCATCCCTATTTTGGATACATTCTATGGGGGCGGTTCTCAATTCTCTATATATAGTATGCCAAAGTCACTAAAAAGGACCTAGGTGCTTAGGTGACTTGGACAACAGGTAGGGAACGGTAGGTGAGACTTCTGCATCATACGGCTCTTTCCCAAGCTTCCGTCGTCGGCCCTTGTCATTAGACCACTATCTATAGTGTCTGACTCTATTGGTCATAGTTCCTTGCTGTTGCGGCCGGTGCTCGTTTGCGCGCGCGCGAACCAACCCAACAAAGAAGGAAAGGATGCCTTTTGGGAGTTTGAGAATGATTCGAGCCGTATGAAGGAAACTCCTACGTACAGTTTGTTTTGGGGGGAAGGAGCCTGACAGGGTTCCCCTCACTGAATTGGCCCGGGCCTAAGTGAAAGTGAAGTGGTGGGCCTACCCATCCCAACCAGGGGTGAGGCGGGGAATTAAATGGACTATGCAAGATCCAAGATCCACACTGTCCCCAACATATAAACCAGATTTGAATTTAGGCTTGCAATGGTTTTATAGATTGATCTGAGCAGGTTGATTATATGAGATACCATTTATATGGATCTTGACTAATTATGTCTTCATGATTCATATATGTTTGATGTACCCATTGTATGAAGATAATCTGGGATCTGAATTTAGGGTCGAAGCAGTTTTACAATTTGATATGGATCGATCTAGATTGATCAAGATTCACATAGGGTTTATATACTGATCATATGCAGATAAGGATTTAGGTGCAACCCACAACCTGTTCATATTTAGGATCCATTAGGATTTGGATTTCGTATGGACTTCCGTTGTGTGAAATCTTGGCAGGGCTTTGCTAGCGGTTATTTTGATGGACTGTGTTGGTCTAGTTTTACTCTATGCCATTTGTACCCTAGCAGCTAGTTCTGTCACTAAGATCAACATTCATGTGAAATCTGTTTATATTTAAGCTTACTTACCACTGCTCCGGAAACCAGTATATAAAGATCTGTTGGGGCTTCATTCTGCAGAATCACGTCCTCCTTTGGTGGAAAATACTCGGCCTCCATTTCTGAAACCTTACCATGGAAGAACAATAGTGTATCAGTATTCTTGAAATTTTGCTAGGATTTGATGCACGCCTTTAAAAAGACAAATTAATTGCTATCGGTTGTGATGGGTTACCCCCTCTCCCCCCCTCCCAAAAATAAAATAAAATAAAATAAAGTAAAATAAAATAAAAGTGATCGGCTGATAACTCATGTTGCAATGTTGCAATCCGTGAAAAAAAATATTTGTCCAGGGGGCAGGGGGTTGTGTGGACGGTTTAAGGGGGAGGTAATCTTGGGGGACAAGGTGAAGACAAGAGAGTCAACCCATGACCTTTTGAGGCCTAAACTCTGTTGGCAAGGTACTAAGGAACCATGTTAACAGTTTGTCTTTAAGATTGAAATTTTTAGCTCCTCCCTACTCCAAGTTCCAACCTGCCCCCTATCAGAGAGTATGTGAAGTCATACCAGTTGAAAAAGGAACTCATGGGACACTCCTTGGAAAATATAAGCTTTTTGTATGATAGGAAAGAAGAGATGGTGTGCTATGCTTGAACGAATGGCCTTTGGCAGACTATTCAAGGTCTCTTGTTGTTTCAGCCCTTCTGTTTTGAACTTGAGGCATAAGTGGGACAACATTTGATCCTGTATGCATTGGGGCAACTGGTTCCGTGCTGCAAATTCAGAAGCAGCTCGGACTTTATCTCTCTGCAGCATCAAAAGAATGGGCTGTTTAGTGCATTCTTAAACCACACACATTTATCTGACAAGAAGTATGGAAAGTAATGTCAAATAGATTAGAACTCAATGTTGAATTGCTGTTGAAGTGATGCTTTTGTGTTTTCTAGATCTTATTAATAGTATTTGTTTCATCAATAGATCATTACTGCTTTTTGGGTTACCAATTTGTTTAAATATGTGCAACTTTAATATGAATGAACAGAGAAAGCTACGAAATGGGAAAAACAAAATGTCTTTAGATAGACCATACAAAACTTCTGGTGCGACTGGTCCATTGTACGACAAGGTTTGTCATATTCCCAATGAGGTAAGCTGTCAATCCCAAGTTGAATAGCATGTAGAAGATATCAAACAACATCTCCCTTGGGTTCTCAGCATGCAAGTCACCATAACCAGTTGTAGTTAGAGTTGTGATCGACCAGTAGATTGCAGTTATGTATCTATTCCACAGATTCTCTTCTTTGAAATTTGGCAGTACTGCACCAATCCAGGTTCTTTTCGGGTTTGGGTATCTGTCTGCTATGAGGTAGTTAATGCATCCAGCACAGTGTACTGTAAAGAGAGTCACCTGCAGTTGAATTAAGGGGAAATCATGTGTAATGTTGATGGGGCTGATGGAAGTAACTATGACAATAAAAAGTGGAAAAAGACAGGTAAAAAAATGTTTTGTATGCTAACCGAGATGAGTTTTGTACACCGAGTCCAGAAATAGTCGAACCGGATGTCCTTCTCTAGTCTGAAGCAAAGGAAACTGGCTTAATAAATTTCTTTCTTCCATCAACACATTTGAAATTTGGGAAAAAAAAAGTGAAGATTTTAAATTGGTGTTAAACCTTGCAAACAGGGAACTGACCCGTCGGAGACGCCAGAGTCTGAGCATATTGAGTGCTTTAAAACCAAGACCGCTGCTGTGATTTGTGAACAGTAGGCTGAGAGGTTGAATTGGTGCTGTTGAACTGATGTCAAAAATGAACCAGGTCGATATATACCTGTGCATGAGTTTAGATTGTTTCAAGTCCTTATTCATCAATAGAACCAAGTTAAGTCAGCTAAGGTGCAACATATATGAAACAAAGTAAACTATGAGCTGGATTGATGTGGAGAATACATTGACCTGATTGCAATTTTCTTGGGTTCATCAACCAGAAGATAAGATTGGTGGTCAATATATGCAATGAAGAAGGTCAAGATGATATCAATGGCAAAGAAGCCATTGACAATATTATCTATGATGAACAGTGTGTCTTGCTTGTAACTTAGGAAGGCAAACTCAAACGGGCAGATCCAAGCCGAGTAAATGACGAGAACAATGAGAAACATGTCCCAGGCCCTGAAATGATGAGAAACTGATAAGCAATGGTCTTCCATAAATGCTTAAGAAAATAACAACGATCAAACTGTGAAGGATGTATAGGATTGTGACCTATAGCGGGGATTGAAAGGAGAAATGATATGTCTTCTAAGCTTGGTTTGTTGGTGAATCCTGGCGCCAAGGGATGGCAAGAGATCACTGGAGAAGAAGCCATGGCTGCCACTCTCCATGTGGAACTCATATCGACAAAGGCGGCGTAAGAAAGATGTGCAAGAAAATGACATGGCGGTTCAACTCTCCAAAGGCAACCCTATTACTAGTGAGGAGCTCAGAGGCTGCTGTAAAACTTTTCGTTGGTAAGGCTTGGGGGAGTAGTTATATATAGCAAAGCTGGTGACAGGGGGTTAGGCTTCATTTCTTTTGCTTTGAATGTGATCCAAGTAATTAAACAAAAAAACTTGGATTGGTGTTACCCTCTGTTTGAACAAAAATGGCAAGAATGAAATGAAGGAACAAGAAGGAAAAGAAGAGTGCTAGAAAAATCAAGACTCCAGGGTTGATTTGAAGAGAAAATACCCCAAGAGTGAGAGACAAAAAGCTTTTAGAAATGCAATTGCAGAGATATTTTGAGTGTGAAAAGGTTTACAGAATGGCGTTGGGTGCTTCATAATCTGCAAAAATATGGCTTTGTAAGTCCTTTACGCATTTAGTTTTCATCTGCATGTCTAGAAAGATTATCTTTTTATTTTTATTTTTATTTTCCTCTCTCCTCTTTAAAAGCCCAAAAATAAATGAGACCAGGTATCCCAGATAACCCTTCTTTCCTGGAAAGTGCAGTGGGGTCACGGGTGCCACGTGGACCAATAAAAATGGGGTTTTGAGGAAATTCAAAACCCAAATCAGTTTCAATCAACTCTGTATACGTCTTGTTTAGTAAAAGCCAATGATGCATATGCAACGCAAGCATGACCATACAAGCTGTGGGAAACGTTTCACACCATAAACCAGATCATCCCTTTCTGATGTGTTGGTCACTACTCACTACTTACATACGATAATAGCACGGTCATGCGCATGGAAATTGTGGCATCTGCTTCCTTTTATCTCTTTCCAAGCTCTTATTATTAGAGAGACCACTGAACTGCATTCTGCATTCTGCATTCTGCATTCTGCATTCTGCATTCTGCATTCACCTCAGGTTGGGCTCCTCTCTGGCACAGCACGATGTCAGCAACTCCTCTTCACCTCAGGTTGGGCTCCTCTCTGGCACAGCACGATGTCCTAGATGGTCCCGTCAGCCCCACATAATGTTTTGGATTGTGCAGAAACCCATGAGGATAGATGATAACAATACCCTGATTCCCCGTCACTATACATCCGCTTGGGGGTTTCGTTACTTTTGTCAATGTTCAGAAATTCAGAGAGTTTCACCTGAATGTGTGGTGTAGAGCCATCAGGGTAGTCACGTTTTCTACCCTCGAGGGTAGAGATCCCAATTTCATCAGATGTGTGCAGAACACCTGGCCCAAGAGCCCAACCCCCTATTTTGTGGGTAGGTGAAATTTTCCAAAATAAATATGACAAACTGAGACAATAGGAGCCGATGTTGGATGATTTCACGGCTTATAGCTACCTTAGAATTAAGAGTAAGATTTTCTTGTCCAAGTATGGACAAAGAAAACGACAGAAGAAACCCAGTTAAATCTTATTATCTTATTTACTTTACATAGTCAGAGCCAAGATGTGGGGAAGATTTACGGTTTGTCCTTTATACTTGGTATTAGCTAAACTATTATTGTCACAAAGCTCTATTATTTTCTAAATGTGTCAAGACACATTTACACTTGCTCAACCACATAAATAGACAATATGTCGATTCGAATATTTAGGTAGGGGGAAGGTGGTTTAGATTAATTATGTATCAAATTTCAAAATCTAATTCAATCAAATATCGATGATTCTGTCAACATTAATCCCATGTATGCTTACCCAAAAAAAAAAACAAAAAATGGTTTATTTGTATGCCAATGCATACAAGATATTCATTCATGTACGTTCTCTGAAATTGTAAAAGAGTTGGTTAAGATTTTTCTTGTGATTTTCTGGAACATCACTAAGCACATCATATTTATCCTGTTAACCTCATGTTCCTCAAGGTGCATTATTGAAAGGTCCAACTTGCTGTAGATTAAATGTTGTAACTAGTGTACAAGTCTCCCGTATTACTTGTGAAAATTGCGTTATTATAATTTGCATTAATATAAGTTTTCCCATTTTAAGTTGTGGCTCAACACCTTGATCCCCTTAAATAGATGATAAAGCCATTTGGGAGATCGAGTGAGTCCCCATTGACCCAACTCTCACTGAATCCATTGGTTGGGGTTAGTTTCATTAAACTTGTAACCAAAGAAATAGTTAAGTGTCTCAGTCATGTATTTGGTCATGAAAGATGAAACTAGCAATGGGTGGGTGGGTGAGTCTAGCTAGCTGTATTGCTTGGTGGACCATTCCCACTTGACATGTGAGAGGGAAATGGAATTCTCGTGAGTTTCACTTGGCAGTAGTGAGAAAGAACCTAGTGGTCCTCTTTTAAGTTTGTGCTGTTTCCTCAATGAGGTTTTTAAAGCCTTCTTAACTTCCTCATATGTGGTCCTTTTGTATTATTGAGTAAATGTTCCAGACTCTTCCAAAGATCACGAGCCAAATCTGATGTGAATCTTTTGTAGATTCCATGGCTTCTTATTATGACTTTATGATGATAAGGTTTGTGAGTTACATTGTTTACATCTTATGAGTATTACATGGACTAACACTTGTACTATTATGTGGCAAATAAATATAGGTCTCATGTTGTCGTTGGAGGAGTTGTGTTCACTGACGAAGAATTGTCTTCTAGTGCAACTAACATTTTATAACCGAGCAAGAAATTGCTGTTTGGGTTGCACCAGCAGAGACAAAAATAGATGCATCAACATGATTAGTTTTTGTTTTACGAGGGATTGGTGGTAATTTTGCATGTTCCAATGTTTGAGCATAGTAATTACCTTGCTAACACTTTTTTAACTGATACGTCACAGTTATATTGCTGCTGCTCCCGACTAAACCTCCTCTCGTTCTGAAGACTATGAGTCCTGCAAGAAAGGTTAGACGCGGGCCGGCTAAAATACCGGGCAACCGCCTCCGATGGGTTAGTCGACAAGTGAACAAGTTAAGGTTCCGTGCAAGAATTACACAAGACTATGTTCAGAATGTATTGGATGCTTACCGGAGGGATATGTCCTTATTTTTATACTGTAAGTGTTACCTTTTCCGTATTTGGTAAGTTTACCCAACGAGAGCTGTTGTTTCTCCTGGGATTATGCCTCCTTGTTGATGGTCCCGCTTGATCGGTTACTAAGTTGACCTTCCCAATCGAGTGTGGCTACCATACAAGTCCAGCGTACGTTACGCCTTTAATCAAGCTGGTCGGTATCTCTCCCAACTACATGGCATGTGGAGCCCCGACCGGGTCTAACCCAGTCGGGTAGGAATCTTCCATATCACAAGCCCCCTATCCCGAACGTTGTTTACATTGTGTGGGATAGCAAGGAAGCTAAACCGTCGAGTGTATTTGACTTTCTCGATCCCTAATTTGAATGGGTCTTCTTCATGCGATACCATCTCATAACCTGCCAAGTTTCTGAGAGAGTACTGACTATCCATGATTGAGGAAACTGTAGGTGAACACCCCGAGGACAGTCATATGTAATTTAGAGAGAGCTAGGTTAAGAGTGAGAGATGTATCTATGGCTGGAAATTGCATGTTGTCCCATGTCATATGTCCCGATCAGGTAGTCAGTTTGGGTGTTCCCGGGCTTATTGATAAGCATGCATTTACCATTATTTATTTGATTTAATTCCCCATACTTAATTAATTAAAGAGAGCTAATTGAGTATTTTTGTGTATTTTTCAGGAATAAGGTGATTTTGGATATTAAAGATAATATGGAGTAAAGTTGGCAAATATATTAGATATTTTGGATTTTAAATCATGGCATTCAATCTTGCTGCCCAAGAAATCATGAAAGGGAGATCTTAGCCAAATTGGAAATAGGTGGAGGTCTAAGGAACAAAATTGGTAATAAATCTGAAAATCGGGTAAACAGACCTACCTTCGGTATTTTGGGCATATCTCTCTCGTATAAGCTTGGATTGTGGTGATTCAAGATGCTATGGAACTATATTGAAAATATCTACAACTTTCTAGCTTTGAGTTTTCCCAAAATCCAAACGAATAAAGGTCAAATATACGGGTAAAGAGAGGGGATTCATTGTGTGCGGGACACATAAAAGAGAAGCCAACCACAGAGAAGAGGAAAAGACGGCGAACGTGGCTCTCATCTCTCTCATTGTGTGAAGTTCCCGTATAACAGACAAAATCATCTTATCCCGAATGTTGCTTTAGTCGTTCAGGATTATAAGGGAGTTTTGTCGTCGGGCACATTTAATGCTTGGTGTGGAGTGACTAGCCGTTATGCTAACAATTTTTCTTGAAGCCCATGTCCAGTTCAGCCTTGCCACGTCAAACGACTAAGCTTATAGCCATTATGGCTACCTCGGGAAGACGAATCGTCTTCTTTCTTAAACCATCGATCATGTAATGTTGTAACCGTTTGATCAAGAAAAGTAATGCCTCATCCGGTAGTATAAATACTGCCCTTCCTTCTTTGTTTCAATCTACTGTTTTCGTTGCTCTCGACCAAGAATTTCTCCTGACTAAGCTTTGAGATCCTTCAACCTTTAAACAGTAAGTTCTTTTCTTCCAATCATGGCTCCGAAGAAACCTAGGGTGAGTTTGAGAGGTTTTAGGCATCAACCCAACATTCCCGTTCTGGTATATCGGGAAAGAAGACGTCGTCAGGGTGAGGGGTATGTGAGTGAGGGCGATAGTGATCAGATGAGAGGAGATAACCTAACCAGAGATTGTCTGAAAGATCTTCATGAGCAGCCCTCAGATGATGAGCGTACCCATACTTCTAGCGATAGTACTCCCGACGATGATCTTAGGGTCCTCGAGGAAATAGTTGAGATGAACCGTAGGGATAAGGAAATGCAAGCCGCTCGGGCCCAAGCCACGCAGGCTCAAGTGGATGATGTTCCTAGTGTTGAGCCTCGAGATACCTCAAGATGCCTCTGAGTCTGCCACTGCTTCTAATTCTGCCACCCCTTCTGCCCAAAGTGCTTTAAGGCCTGAATCTACGTCCACTTCTCGTGACCCTTCGGCTTCATCTTCCTGAGCCTACTTGAGGCCAGAGACTTCGGCCTCTTCTCAAGTCATTCTTTCCTGAAAGGGTCCACCCCGTCCGCCTTTCCAGCATCCTAGTGGTTTCCGGGGAACCATTCCTTGTAAGCCAGATAAGAGAACCTTAGATGAGGATGCTTTGGCATTGGCAAAGTCTCAGCCTCTAATTCCTTGGCATGTTGAATTAGTTCAATCCTCTTCGGGACCTGAGTTTTATGCTTGCTCTCTGTTTTCTGATGATTTAGAGAGGTTTATTTTTAGCTTCGATATTCCTGAGGGGTATGAAGTTGTTCTCCCGAAGGAGAACGAAAGGGTGACTAGTCCCCTGGAGGGTTTTTATTCTCTGTATTATGATGCCTTCATCGGGGGGCTTCGTCTTCCCTTGCACGATCTTTTTGTTGATTTCTTGAAGCATTACGCCATCAGCCCGACCAACTTGAGCCCGAACAGTTGGCGTATTATGATTGGCTTTGTTGGTTTCTGCTATGCCTTAGGTGTTTTCCCGACCGTTGGCTTGTTTCACCATTATTATTCTTTACACCCTCACTCCCAGTGTGGCTGGTTTTACATAGCAAAGAGGGTGTCTTCTTCTTTCCAAGGGAACTTCCTTGAGAAGGATTCTCTCCCGTCCACAACCAAGAAATGGAGAGAATTCTTCTTGTTCTTCAAACCTCCTTCTCCCAAGCCATTTCTTACAGAATTCTAGGAGAGGTCCAAGGATGATATTGACCTCTTGAATACCCCTGTCAGCCTGGATCCCGACGAAGAAGAAAGGGTTGGGATCATTAATCAGGTTGAGGGGGATGATTTTGTAATCCATGGTTATTCCATGGAGTATGTTCCGGTTCTTCAATTGTGGGGCTTTTCCCCAGGTAAGTTATTGTTTCAATTGACTTTACCTTGTATTCCGTTGTTCTGACCTAATTATATTTCTTTTTGTCTTGCAGTGGCTGCTAACATCCTGGATGAAGATCTTCTAGCCATGGCGACTGGGTCCATGGAGGAAGCCTGGAGGAGGAAACCTGCCTCTAAGTCTAAGGCTTCGGGTTCAGGCGCTCCTTCGGGCAAACCCCTGCCTCGGGGGATGTTCTGGCCAAGTCTTTTGTGGCCAAAGGCCAAACCTTTGTTACTGCAGCTAGGGCTGTAAAAAGCCGAAAGAGAAAAATCCCTCCCGGAGGAGAAAAAGGGATTATGGCAGAGAACCCTCGTCCCTCCCCGGCCAAGAAGGTTCGAATTTTTAGCCTCAACTTCGTGCCGGGCCTTCCACCACTCCTGCAGTTGTCGAGCTTAACTCGGTTTTTGGGGACCCGGGTTTTGCTAAACAGTGGGTCGAGGAAACCACTCTCCAAGCTGATCAGGAGTATCTGAGAAATCTCCCGAATAAAGAATTTTTTGCTGATGGATATAGGTATCCTTTCGTCCCGTCTGAATTTATTTTTTACTCTTTTGCCATCTATCTAATGTCTTTTCTTTAGGTATCTGGCCGGGGCAGCTCACGTCTTTGCCGAATCACTGAGTCGGGCTCATGACCAATCCGAGCAATTGAAGCTGGCTGAGCAGCTTCACCAAAAAGCCAATGTTGAATCTGCTCAGGCAAAGAAAGAGCTTGAGGTGACTCGGGAGAAACTCGCTGGCCTGAAAAAGGACAATGATGACCTTTCTAAAAGTAAAGGTAAATACAAAGGAAAGGTCAAGGAGCTCGAGAAGAAACTCGGGAAAGCTACCGAGGATTTGGCTGAGAAAAAAAGAGAAACATACAACTGGGTGAGGAACTCGAGGAGCTGAGGGCCAAGGGGCCTCAAAACTTTAAGAGGGAGGTGCTGGAGGAGTATTTTACAAGTAAAGAGTTTAAAGATTTGACTCTTGCTCTCTCTACTCCTGCCTTCAAGAGAGGGTTGCGACAGGCCTTTAGGTTTACCCTCGAGCAGATGTCGCTTCCCCATCCCGAGAAAATGCAGAAGATTTTGGACCCAAAGTTGTACGATGACCTTAAACTTCCTCAGCCAAAAGATCTTCCTGAGATCCCTGACTTCCCATATCCTGATCCTGCAGATTATATTGATCTTCCCGAGAAGAAACCTCAGGAGGAGGCCGAGGAGGAGGAAGTCGAGGATGAAACCGAGGATGAGGATGAGGGCGAGTCTGAGGATGAGGAGGATGGAGGACCCGAGAAATCTTAAGCTGAAGACGATGCCAGATGGTCCCCGACTGACACCATTGCTGACACTAACGTGTCGAATGAAGGTTTGGTCGAGCCATCCTTGAGGGTCGATTGAGGCATCCGGGACAGAATGCAAGTGACAATTCAAGATGGCCGTTAGCTTGTTAGTAAGTTCATGGCTTTCAATCGGCAAATGAATCTTGCTCTCGGCGACTGCAAAGAGTTCAAAGATGCTTTAGTATATCAATTACTATGAAACATCTCTTTGTCGGTGTGATCTTGAAGTTTTTTGTGTCCTGAGGCCTATACCTCCTTGTTTGCAAGTCATGTAACTAAGTGTCCAAGCTCTCTTTGTTCTTGAGTCATGTAATTAATTGATATATGGGTCACCTAGCTCTTTGTTCTCGAGTCATGTAACTTCTCTTATTTAAGAGTTTATTTTGAATGAAATTTGACTAAGTGTTTTTCAATTGTCGTCTTCATGACTCGTTCAAGCTGTATGAAAGTGCAAGATGTTTGGAATGAAACTGAATCCTTTAAATCTTAAAAAAGTGCAAGTCCTTTTAAAAAGGTGCAAAGCGACCGGGATGGACCCGAATCAATTTAGTCTTAAAAAGGTGCAAGGTGACCGGGATGGACCCGAGTCAATTTATTAATTTTGAAAAAGATACAAAACTACTGATAGAACCTTCTCAGGTTAGTGGAGTTCCATGATCGATCAATCGGTTTTCCAGTTTCCGAGTCTTTCAGTCGGTATGCTCTCGGTTTTGTCTCTTTGTCAATGATATGAGGCCCTTCCCATGTTGGAGTTAACTTTTCTTGGTTCCTTGGGTCGGAAGCCCTATTTCTTCTTAGTACCAGATCTCCCGATCGGTATCTTTGGCCTTTCACTTGGGAGTTATAGTGCCGAGCCATCCTCTTCTAGTACAATTGATTTCTTTGTTGAGCTTTTTCTTGAGTTTCTTGTAGGAAATCTAAATTTTCCCTTAGGCCCTAGTCATTTTGTTCTTCATCGAAGGTGTTGTATCAGAATGACCCGGCCAAGACTTCTACAGGAGCCAAAGCTTCAGTATCATATGCAAGGCTGAATGGTGTTTCTCCTGTTAGGGTTCGGACAGTGGTCCTGTATGACCATAGTACACGCGGAAATTCCTTGACCCAGAGTGTCCGGCTGTCCTCTAATATCTTTTTCATCCCGTTCAGCAGTGTTCTATTGGTGACTTCAACTTGCCCGTTACTTTGTGGATAAGCAACTGAAGCAAATCGATGTTCGATGTGGTATCTTTCACAGAAAGCTTTGAATCCTGCTCCTTCACATTGTTTTCCATTATCTGTCACGAGGATCTGAGGTATCCCAAACTTGTAGATAACTTTTTCTTTGAAAAAATTCTCCACTTGCTTTTCCTTAATGGAAGCCAAAGGTTCCGCCTCGACCCATTTTGTAAAGTAGTCTATGGCAACGATAAGATACTCCCGGTTCCTTGAAGCTTTTGGTAGCTTCCCAATCAAGTCCATTCCCCACATTGCAAAAGGGGTTGGGCTAGAGACGGGCGTCATTGGTATTGCAGGTACTTTTGGAACATTTGCATGCTTCTAACATTGTTCACATTTGCAAACATACTCAAAAGCATCTTTTTGTACAATCGGCCAGTATATGCCCGAAAGTAATACCTTTTGTGCCAAAGTCTTTCCACCCATGTGTGACCCACAAATTCCCTTATGGATTTCTGCTAAAGCGTAGGTGGCTCAGGAAGGTCTGACACACCTTAAAAGAGGTTCAGTGAAGGATCTTCTGTACAACTGTCCATCTATGATGGTGAATCGGGCAGCTTGATTCTTCATTCTCTTGGCCTCCTTTAGATCGGTCGGGAGCTTGCTATCCTTTAGGTAAGTTACCAAAGGTGTTGTCTAGTCGGAATCATTGCTAATCTCGAAAGACTCCGGCTCTTGTGTGCTCAGTATATCTAATTCTTCAATGTAGACTGCCGAATCCAGATTCTGGTAATTGGCTAAAGATAGCCGAGATAGTTCATCTGCTCGTTCATTCTCTTTCCTAGGTGTTTGGTGAAAAGTTATCCGATCGAAAAGTGTTTGAAGTTGCTTGACCTTAGCCAGGTATTTTGCCATTCTCTCATCTTTTGCATTATACTCCCCCTTGATTTGATTCACAAGAAGTTGGGAGTCACTTCTTACTTCCAGCTCCCATACTCTGAGTGCTCGAGCAACTCTCAGGTTTGCTATAACAACTTCGTATTCGGCTTCATTATTTGAGGCCAGGAAATTGAATCTTAACGCATATCGACGTGAAGTCTTCGGGACTTTTGAGTGTCAATCCCGCTCCCGAACCTAAAGTGCTACTCGAGCCATCAACATGTAGAATCCATAAGTCTGACGTTTTAGTTGTTGCCTATCACATCCCACCCTAAAATCCACCAAGGGGGTACCCTATCTGGATTACCCAGGGGAGTGAAACACGGTCCCACCGATCAAGTTTAAGAACGATCATAGTCACTTAGCACAATAATATAATCAAAAAGCAAGAACAATTCTTTGTATTCAAATAATTTAATAATAAAAGTCAAGGAAGGATCTCAGAAGGATCACAAAGAACATTAGAGTGCATAAAAGATACAAATAGGATATATAGTCAAAGTGTGAAAAGGAGGGGGAAACCCACCCTATAAGAATAGCGGAAGGTGGATCGACTAAAATAAGGATTTACAACCGATTCCCAAAGTGACAAGGGAACAAACTAAACTACGGTCTCAACAAATAAAAACAAAAGACTAAAAAGGGAATGAGACGATATCCCATCCCTAACACCTAAGTGCAAAACTGAGCTGCTCTAGATGAGTCCCAATCTCGGACTACTAGTCTTTACCAACTTCTACACCGTGACTAGAGGGGTACGAGTCATCAACTTGGTCTTCAGAGTGTTGATTGTCAAAGTCGACAGTAGTAGTAGTACCTGCAATAGAGTCTAACAAAGATGTTGCAAAAAGGAGTGAGTTCAAAAGTCAGCAAGGCAATTATTCCATAAAACATAAGCCATATGATACAAACCATAACATGATGCAATATGATATGACACATGATGCAAGTATGATTCTAACTCTATGAATGCTAGTCTCTAAGGTAGACATGCTTTAAGACATAGCACCATACTTTTTTAGATAAGTCTCAGTCACTCAATCACCGGGGGGAATTGGGTCCTACATCCCTCTCGGACAAATCCATGGTTGGGGTTTCAGTCACCGCTCTCTCACATCACCATTTGGTCTAAGTATTGGCGCATGTCACGGTAAAGCCTAGCCCAATGCAAGTCATCTACTTAGTCATATCATGTCAGATCCAGATACGTCCATTCCTCCCATCCTGGGATCCTTTCTAGTATCTTTCACACTAGAGTCACGGATATTACCCACCAGACTTATTAACCCTATTGGTCATCCAAAAATAGTAGATGGGAAGCTCTCACATCCCCTCACGGATATGACCCACCGATCTTCGAGAGCTCGTGAGCCCAAGTCTATCAATTTGCAACCCTACCTACCAATAAATGGCTCCCACAATGAGATTTATGACCACTCACTGATCATTTCACCGGTCTTGAGTGCCCACAAATCCCCACTGCTACCATGGGTCGTTCGGTCTCAATGCCCTTCCGATTCGGGTCTGATACGACAGGGACATCCTAGCCAAACAACTAGACAATCCTATGTATGTCATCCAATAACCCGGGAAAGTGTCGATAGGCATCTTCGGAGAACATCCCATACTATTCCCTCCGATGCCCAAGGACAGAAGCGTCAATAGGACACTCCCCAATCCCAAGTTATACCTAAGCAATCACATACTCAAGTCCATCATATCGCATACATTTGATACATCATCATGATAGAAGTTAAATCATAACATCGAAATAATCCATCATATATATAAGTAGCAAGAATAATAAATCATTATGACAAGAGTATATGAAATCACAATACTATTGTTCTAAAACATGTATATCAGTCCTATAATATTCAAAGCAATTAAGAGGCTATGTTCACTAAGTTATGAGCAGCAAAACATAAGCACATAGCCTATGTATTTATGGCGATAACCATCCTTACCTTAAGTTGAGTCGATGACGATCCAAGAGTCACAAAGGAATGATCCAATAATAGTGTTAAGACCTAAAAAAACATAAATAAGAGATTAGAGAAGAAACCGGGAAGATCGGAGGTCGAACGGATCAAAATAGAGCAAGGTTGCTATCAGTGGCATGTTTGGTCGATGCTCTTTGGTTGATGGCAGCAAGTTGGATTTTGGTGATTTGGTCCGAAATCGATCTTCCGGTGCTCGGATCGATCCGAAACTTGGAGGGATGATTAATAACAATGTAAGAACACTACCTAGCAAGTACTATTACAATCCAATGGTCCAAATGAAAACCCCTAAATTGAGGTCCTATGTTCTAAAGACAAGAATCCTAGCATTCATGAGTAATTGATGTAATTGAAAGGGAAGCTAGAGAATTAGTTGGGGAATGGGTTACAAACAAGATTACAATCATTTGCAAGCCAGAAATTAAGCTAATCATACTCCACATTTCAGTTTAGTATATGAAATCATCAAGTTGTTAAGCAAAGAATCATGGTAATGCATACGCAAGGATCAAGATGCAAGTGAGGCATAGCAAGAATGAAGGAAAAGCAAGTATAAATGGGAAGAGGCATTCATGGCAAGGTGTTTGCAAGGTTGTAGCACCTTGGCCATGGTCTCATCAGTAAAAAGAAGAAGAGAAGTGGGTAGGATAGAGAGCAAGAGAGAGGATCATACCTTAGAATATGATAGTTGGAGAAGAGAGACAATGATTGCAATGATTGGGGGCAAGAATCCTTCACAAATACCAAGAGAGTGCCTTGGGAAGCTCCACTCTCGTTCTCAGTGGTCTAAATGAGTGTAATAGGGCTCAAAACACGAGGCTAGCATATATAGATGAGAGAATATTCCAACAGCATATTTTACTCGAATCTGGGCAACTTTGGTCGATGCTCTTTGGTTGATGGCATCGACCAAAGAGGATCGACCAAAACAGGTTTCAGCAGAAAATCCAGAAATAGTTTAGCAACTTCGGACAGAGATTCGGAGGGCTATACGGGGTCAAATTGAGTGGGGTTTTCTCCTACAAGTCCATCAAGAAGTCTAGTTTCGGGAAATATCTTCGGATTGAGCACAGGAGTTCATTTGGTACTTCAACTAATTCACCCCTCTTCGGTGCACAGGTTTTCACTAAACACCGACAATGTACCCAAGTAAGGGGTATCATCGTCAATGTCCATGGGTTTCGGGTCAAACACCATGTCTTCCATAAAGAGGGCCCACAAGGACTTCTTCCTTCACTTCGGGACATTGGATCTACTCTAAGGAAAAGGTTGGACATAACCTCCTAAAGCTTTCAAAGATAAAAACACTGAAATCAAGGTCTAACATCAAACAAGTCTTTCTTTATCTCAAAGCAATTAGGGTGTCCTGGTTAGGTTTGGGCTGGATTTCACATTGCCCCTTGGTCTTTATTTTGTAGTAAACTGCTTTCCACAATAAAGTCAGCTAGAACTTGAGCTTTTATGGCCGTTCTGGGTTTGAACTCGATTTGGTACTCGCTCAGCTCCACTGCCCACCCGACCATCCTTCTTGCTACATCAGGCCTTTAAAGGATTTTCTTGAGTGGGAAGTTGGTCGGGACAATTATTGGATGTACCTAAAAGTAAGGCCTTAGCTTTCGTGAGGCCACCAAAAGTGCCAGAACTTGCTTATCAACGTTCGGGTATTTTGTTCCTGCATCAATAAGCACGTGACTCACATAGTAGACCGGGTTCTGAGTTGGTGAAATGGTACTTACACTTTATTGGTCGCGCTAAGACCGGTGTTGTCCCGAGAGACACTTTTAATTGCTCAAATGCCTTTTGACACTCTTCCGTCCACGTGATTTCTCCCGAGCTTGGTGTAGCCTTCAATGCTTTGAAAAAGGAGTTGCATTTTTCTCCAGCTCGGGATATGAACCGATTTAGCGCTGCCACCCTTCCTGTTAAGCATTGGATTTATTTCACTGTGTGCTGGGTGGTTGCATTTCAATCAAGGCCTGAATCTTTTCGGAATTGGCCTCAATTCCTTTTTGAGAGACCATGAAACCGAGGAATTTTCCAGAGGAAACTCCAAAGGCACATTTCTCAGGATTTAAGTGTCGCATCCTCCCAGCCGGTACCCTAACTGGCATACCAGAGAGTGTGATCCACAGCCCCGAAGATCAAGTATCGAGGAAATCATCCTCCCACATATACAATAACATAATCATAAACAGGAAATAATCAAGGTTTAATATTATAAACAAAGGTTCAAAACAATAATGGATACTCAGTATAATCAGAGTGCGGAAAAGATACCAGATATCCAATGATATCAAAAAGAGTAAAGTGAGGCGGAAACTCAGTTCACCAATATAGCGGAACGTAGTATGAAAGTCAAAAGGAATTACAACTGAAACAAATGTACTAAGAAATAAACTAAGATCGAGCGAGCGTCTTCTAGTTTATAGATAACGTCTTCATAAGTATGGACTTCGTCAATCCAATGAATCCGTTCTAACTCTATGCTGTTTTCAAAAGTAGTACGCAGCTTGATCCGCCGGGGGATCATCAGTGTCACATCCTTCCAGCCGGTACCCTAACTGGCATATCCGAGAGTGTGATCCACAGCCCGAAGATCAGGTATCGAGTAATCAACCTCCCACATAAACAATAACATAATCATGAACAACAATAATTGATGTGCAAAAGATAAACCATAGATCCAAATAAGGAAAGATTGAATCATATATAAATCAGAGTACTAAATATAATCAGAGTGTCTAAATCAAATAAGTAATGTGAGATGAAATCCCACTCTACAACCAGCGGAAATGTAGTTCTAAAAGAGAAGAAACATAATGAAATCTAATCCCAATAGCAGGTACAATAGGTAACTAAATTGTTCTCAATCTTATAGACAATATCCCTATAAGTATAAATCTCATAAATGGCACAAGGGCACTTCCACTCTATGGTCGGACTAAGCATCGTACGGAGCATAACCACTCGTGGAATCTTCAGTGTAATTGTCGTAACCGCAATCACTTTCCTGGAGATATGCCTCTTCTCCTTGCGCTTCTTCATACGAGCAGTCATGATACTCAGAACCTGTAGAGTAGTCTGACAAACATTGTACAAAAGGAATGAGTTTCAAAGAAACTCAGTAAAGCAGTTAAATCCATAATAACATAAATGGCAGGGTTACAAAACAAACATAAATGCAATATGGTATGAGACAAACAATGAATGTATGAATCTAACTCTATGTATGCTGGTCTCTAATGGCAGACATGCTTTAAGTCATAGCACCATACTTCTTTAGGAAAGTCTCATTCACTCATCATCAGTTGGTAATGGGTCCTTCATCCCTCAGGATATTCCATGGCTGGGGTATAGGTCACCACTCTCTCACATCACCATTGGTCTAAGTACCGGCGCATGTCAGGGTTAAAGCCTAGCCAAATGCAAGTCTTCTACTCAGCTACATCAAGTCAGATCCAGATACGTCCATTCCTCGCCCCTGGCGATCCTTTCCGGTATCCTTCACACTAGAGTCCTCATAGTCCCTGACTACGGACTCATCAACCCTATTGGTTATCCACATATGGTAAACGGGAAGCTCTCACGTCCTCTCACGGGTTGGTTACCGGTCTTAAGCGCCCGTGAGCCCAAGTCTAACCATATGCAACCCTACCAATAAATGGTCCCCACAATGTGATTCCTGTCCTCTCACGGGTTGGTTACCGGTCTTGAGCGCCCATGAATCCCCATTGCTACCACGGGTCGTTCGGTCTCAATACCCCTCCGATTAGGGTCTGACATAACAGGACATCCTAGCCAAACACTACTAGACAGTCCTAAATATGTCATCCAACAGTTTAGGAAGGTGTCCAAAGGGCATCTCCGGAAACATCCCATAATATTCCCGTAGTAGTCCTAGGACAGAAGTGTCAAAAGGAACACCTCTCCTTTCCAAACCATACTTAAGCATACACAAGCATCAATCCATAACATCACATATATGGTAACTTCATATATGGAAAGAAATCAATAATTACATTCAACTTGTGTATAACTGGTAAGTAAATCATACATGAGTCAATTTAATATAAACAAGTAATGCTACTGATATCAAGACAGTACCACAGTAGTATAACATTATAAGAATCTAATTAAAGAAATAAACTAACAAGATTCAAATATAGAAACTAAGATATGCAATTTATGTTGTTAAGGAAGTAACCATCCTTACCTTTTATAACTTGCAAAGGAATCTTAAGAAATCAAGTAAGATCTTGACAAACTTGAGAAGAAGGTCCTAGACAAGTGTATACAACATATTAGGAAAGATCCCTAAAAGAAAAGATATCAAAACATCCAAAACAGACCAAATCTGGAGTTGATGTACTCATTGGTCGATTGGATTGGTCTACTGTCCTAGTCAACCAATGGAGACAGTGGCCTACAAAATCAGAGTTTTAAGAATAAAGAACCGAATTTGGTGGTTCAAAAGGGTACTAAACAAGGGGTAAACTACATTGGTAGTATCCTAACATATAGAGGACCTCAAAACACTAATCGAATCAAGTTTTCAAGTTACAAATTAGGAAACAAAAAGTTACCATAATTAGATTAATCATGG
This sequence comes from Hakea prostrata, assembly GCF_041222555.1. Lineage (NCBI taxonomy): Eukaryota > Viridiplantae > Streptophyta > Magnoliopsida > Proteales > Proteaceae > Hakea > Hakea prostrata. The sequence goes on from NC_142608.1 coordinate 41,123,527, forward strand.
TTCTTGATGAATTACGAATACAAATCATCGACATGAACAATAGGAGAATGAATCATTGATTTTGATGAAGATATCATGGAAGGCATACTTAGATCTTCAAGAAAATAGATCTAAGAACATAAATCTAAATAAGGAAACAAAACTTACCATAGATGTATCAGTCATGATTCTTGAAGAAAGCATGGTATGATAGAAGAGAAACAACTAGCGATTGATAGATCACGGATTATGTAAAGAAAACACAGCGATTGACTACTAATATGATCAATATAATAGATCTAAGAACATCAGAATTTAAATCAAAGATAAACAAAGACGAGATCATGATTTAGATCATGATTCCTTCAAAAGCTTGCAATGATCATGATTACGGACATTGCTTTAGCCTTTAATCCTTAGGAAGATCATGAGAGATAAGTTCAAAGATGTTTGCAACAGAGAATGCAGCATCTCCTCTACTGTCTCAACTCAAAAAGGAAAGAAAACAAGGATGAAGAAGAAGAAGAGAGTGTAAACATACCTTTTTGTGTAAGAACACGAGTTTTGACAAAGATCCGTCAAGATAAACACCAAGGACGCAAGGGAGATGACTTGCAGAGGTCTTTGGTTCTTTCCAAAGAGTTTGGAGGCAGAAAATACGAAGTAGACTCGAGATTGGACTTAAATAGAGCAAGCAAGACCTAATTACCAAAGACAGAACCCATTGGTCGATTGGATTGGTCGACTGGTCCAGTCGACCAATGAGTCGACCAATTAGTTCAACAACTTCGAAACAGGGAATTGAAGGCCCAGATCAAATCCAAACCTAAAGGGGTTTTGCACACACACCAAGTGACTTACCTAATAGGTAGAAATGCCTTCAAACCATGATAGAGAGCACTCCAAGTCCATCAACTAATCCGATCTTCATCAAGATTCAGTTTCCATAAATAGAACCTCGTCATCAACACTCATGGATTCAAAGCCAAACAACAAGTCCTCCACTGGGATGGCCCAAAGCTGACTTCTTGCTTTACTTCGGGTCACTAGACCTATAAATAACAAAGTTTCCGGGTCAAGGTTAGGGCTGGGTTTCACAATCAGAGTAATCTTGATCGTTGCCAGCACCTTGTGTGTAATACGCTTCATCAGCTTGCGCTTCACTGTACTGCTCATCATAATAATCTGTACCTGTAGGATAATCTAAACAAAGAATATACAAAAAGGAATGAGTTTCGAAGAAACTCAGTAAGGTAGTTAATCCATAACATCATAGATAACATGTGGCAAAACATAACATGATGCAATGCAGTATGAAACAGATAAAGTATGAATGCATCTAACTCTATGTATGCTGGTCTCTATGGTAGACATGCTTTAAGTCATAGCACCGTAGGTCACGCATAAGGCTCCTATTGGTAGTGGGTCCGGCATCCCTTAGGACAAACCATGGCAGGGGGTTAAGTCAACACACTCTCTCACAACCATTTGGCATAGGTACCGGCGCATGTCAGGGAAAAGCCTAGCCCAATGCAAGTCATCTAGTCAATTACATCAACTCAGGTCCAGATACTTCCAATCCTCGCCCCGGGCGATCCTTTCCGGTATCCTTTCCACTAGAGTCACGGATATTACTCACCGGACTCATCAACCCTATTGGTTATCCACATATGGTAAACGGGAAGCTCTCATGTCCTCTCACGGATATAACTCACCGGTCTCGAGCGCCCATGAGCCCAAGTCTAGCCATATGCAACCCTCCAATAAATGGTCCCCACAATGTGATTCCCGTCCTCTCACGGATATAACTCACCGGTCTTGAGCGCCCCTGAATCCCCATTGCTACCACGAGTCGTTCGGTCTCAATACCCTTCCGAATCGAGTCTGATATAACAGGGGTGTATCCTAGCCAAACCCTACTAGACATCCCTAGGTATGACAACCATTGATTCGGGAAAGCGTCGATGGGCATCTTCGGAGAACATCCCATACTATTCCCTCCGATGTCCAAGGACAGAAGCATCAAAAGGATACTCCCCAATCCCAAACCAAACTTAAGCAAACACATTCTCAGAACAGTCATGACATACACAACCAACAGTTCATCATATACAAGAGAATGTAAAAGCAGAAATCAGATTAGGCAATAATCAGTAACTCATATATCATGAATAATAAAAAGACAATATAACAAGTGCTATTGTTCCCACAGTAGGAGATCAGAATTAAAATACAATAACAGTAGGTAATCTCATAGTTTCATAAAGTAGAAACCAGAGAACAAGCAATCTATGTAGTTAAGGAATTAATTGTCCTTACCTTCTAACTTGGATAGGATCTTAAAGAATCAAGTATGATCTTGACTAAACCTGAGAAGACAGTCCTAAACAAGTGCACACAACATGTTAGGAAAGATGCATAAAGGAAAAGATCATAAATCAATCGAAACAAACCAAGAATGAGTTTGCTGTACTCATTGGTCGATTGATTGGTCTGTTGGACCAGTTGACCAATGAGTCGACCAATGCAGACAGTGGCCTGCAAGAATCCAAATTTCGAGAATCCAGAACCGAATTTGATGGTTCAAAAGGGTACAAATTAGAGGGGAATTATCATGGTAGTATTCTAGGGTATAGAGGATATCAAATCACAAATCAAATCAAGTTCCCAAATTATAACCTAGGAACACAAAGGTTAACCTACTAGGTTAAACATAGATTATGAGGGAAAAATATTATAATCAAAGATTCAAGAACTAGGATATGAGGATTACAGATATAGTAAAGAAAACACATTGATTTGGGTTACCATGATCAAACTAGAGGTTCTTGATCTTACCCAAGAAATTAGGGTTTCACCCTTTTTGGTTCCCTTGGAAATTAATTGAGAGCTCTGGATGAAGGGAGATAAATTGTTAGCCAAAAATAACAAGAAGGGTCATTCAATGATGAAGTTTAGGTTAACTCAATATCACCCAAGAAGATTTTCCTTCACAAGGGAGGTTACCAAAAGCTCTCCAGACGATCTCACCGGTTAGGGTTTCAAAGGATTAGGGTTAGGGTTTCAAAGATTCCACTGGCTGAGGTTAAGATCATGATGATGATCATGGATCTTAAAGAACATGATGAGATCATGGAATAGATGGTTGCAAGAGTGCATCATCTTCTTCCTGATCTCAACAAAGAACAGAATTAAAGAAAGAAAATCAGATATAGAAGAAAGAGTGAGTGAAATCATACCTTTGCTGTAGGAGGATGAAGAATTATTCAAGTCTTTGCGAGAGATCACCAAAGAATGCAAGGGAATGGGTTAGATTAGGGTTCTAACTTGTTCCATAGGCTTAGGAGGTAGAGGAGGCGGAGTATTCCCGAGATTAGACTTAAATAGAAGAGACAGGATTCAAATTTCAAAAACAGAATCGATTGGTCGATTGATTGGTCCAATCGACCAATGAGTCGACCAATCAAGACAGCAACTTCAAAACAAGGAATTGAAGGCTCAGATCAAGTCCAAACATCAAGGGGTTTTGCACACCTCTAGAGTGACATACCTAGGAGTTAAAAATGCCTTTGAATCAATACAGAGACCACTCCAAGACCATCAACTAATCCAATCTTCATCTGGGTGCAGTTTCCACCATTGGGACATTGGCATCAACACTCATGGATTCCAATCCAGCCATCAAGTCTTCAACAGAAATGGCCCAAAGATGACTTCTTGCCTTACTTCGGGTCACAAGATCTACAAATGACAAAGTTTCTGGATTAGGGTCAGGGCTGGGTTTCACATTCTCCCCCCCTTAAAGAAATTTCGTCCTCGAAATTGAAAGCGTACCTGTGCTTCCAAAGAGGTGAGGAAACTTCTTCATATCTTCTTCATTCTCCCAAGAAGCTTCTTCAGGGGTATGGTCCTTCCAACGAATCTTTACCAAAGGGATGGTGCGATTCCGCAATTGCTTGTCTTTCTTATCCAAAATTTCTGCTGGCTCTTCATCATAGGTAAGATCAGCACTAAGTCCTTCAGGTGCTTGCTGTAAGACATGTTCCGGATTTTCAACATATTTCCGGAGCATCGAAACGTGGAACACATTATGCACAACAACAATAGCCGGAGGTAATGCCAATCGATAAGCAACGGGTCCAACCTTTTCCAAGATCTCAAAAGGTCCAATGAAACGAGGGCTAAGCTTTCCTTTAACATTAAATCTCATCACACCCTTCATTGGTGAAACCTTCAAGAAAACTTTCTCTCCAACTTAAAATTCCAGATCAGTCCTTCTCTTGTCAGCATAGGATTTCTGTCTTGACTGAGCAGACTTAATCCTTTCTCTTATCATATCCACCATTGCGCTCGTAGCTTCAATCATTTCAGGACCTAAGACTTTTCTTTCACCCGTCTCAGTCCAATACAATGGTGTTCTACAAGTGCAACCATACAATGCCTTAAACGGAGCCATGCCTATCGTTGCTTGATAACTGTTATTATAGGCAAACTCAACCAAAGCTAAGTGTTCATCCCAATTTCCACCCATATCCACCACGCAAGATCTGAGCATGTCTTCCAAAGTCTGAATTGTCCGCTCAGATTGTCCATCTGACTGTGGATGATGAGTTGTACTCAAGTTCAATTGGGTTCCCAAGGCCTTTTGTAAACTGTTTCAAAACCTTGAGGTGAACCTAGGATCACGATCGAACACAATACTCATTGGATCACCATGTAGACGAACCACATTATCCACATAAAGTCTAGCTAGCTTATCCAAGGTATGAGTGATCTTCATAGGAATGAAATGGGCTGATTTGGTCAACCTATCAACAATCACCCACACAGTGTCATTGCCTTTACTTGTCCGAGGCAAGCTAGTTACGAAGTCCACAGAGATATCTTCCCACTTCCAATTAGGAACAGGAAGGGGCTGAAGCAATCCAGATGGAGGTTGATGAACGGCTTTCACACGCTGGCAAGTCTCACACTTGGCAATAAAGTCATCAACATCGGCCTTCAAACCAATCCACCAAAAATGTTCCTTCAAGTCCTTGTACATCTTGGTGCTTCCAGGGTGTACTGTAAAGATTGATTGGTGTGCTTCCTTTAATATTTCCTTCTTAAGATCTTCATTTGCTGGCACACACAATCTACCTCTAAACAATAAAGCACCATCCAAAGATATACCAAAGTCGGGATCCGACTCAGGATTCGAAGAAATCTTCTCAACTTTGTCCTTAAGTTCTGGATCAGAACTCTGCAAAGCAACAATCTTATCTCTAAGACCCAACCTTGCCGTCATAGCAGAAAGAACAACAGCAGAATTCTCAGGAACAACTTCCAATTCAAAACTCTCAATAGAAGACAACAAGGGTAGACTCAAAGCATTCAAATCCAAAACCTTCTTCAGAATCTTCCTACTAAGAGCATTTGCAACAACATTTGCCTTACCAGGGTGATATTGAATATCACAATCATAATCGGAGACTAGTTCCAACCATCTTCTTTGCCTCATGTTCAACTCTTTCTGAGTAAAGAAGTATTTGAAACTCTTATGATCCGTGAATATTGCAATTTTCTCACCATAGAGGTTGTCACATCCCGCCCCAATTCCACCCAGGGGGTACCCTATCTGGGTTACTCGGGAGTGATCCACAGCCCAACAGATCCAATTTAGGAACGATCATATCCACTTATCACAATAATATAATCAAAAGGAAGAACAATTTATAGTATTCAAGTAATCTAATAATAAAAGTTAAGAAATGATCATAGAAGGATCACAAAGAACATCAGAGTGCGGAATAACAAGTACCAAATCAAAAGACAACTATAGAGTATAGCGGAAATATACTCTACAAACGTGTGCGGAAGGTAGATCGAAATAAGGTAAAGGTTACAACCAGATCTCCAAAGAAGGGAAATAAAAAGGTAAGCAACTAAGTTACAGTTTCTTCTAACTTATACAATGTCTCCTCAATAACATAATCATAAGAAACTAAACCAGGTCGGATCTACTCCTGACAAATATGAGTCTTGAACTGATAGCCTTCACCGATGTAGTCACCGTAGCCAAAGTGGTATGGGTCACCAACTTAGTCTTTAAAGTGTTGACCGTCATAGTCAACAGTAGTAGAACCTGCAGAAAAGTCTAACAAATATGTTGCAAAAAGGAGTGAGTTCAAAAGAACTCAGCAAGGAAAGTTATTCCAAAATACATAAGCCATATGATATCAATCATGAAATAATGCAGATGATATGAGACATAAGATGCAAATATGATTCTAACTCTAAGTATGCTGGTCTCTATGGTAGACATGCTTTAAGTCAAAGCACCATACTTCTTTATGTAGTCTCAGTCACTCATCACCGGGGGGAATTGGGTCCTGCATCCCTCTCGGACAAATCCATGGTTGGGGGTTTTGGTCACCACTCTCTCACATCACCATTTGGTCTAAGTATTGGTGCATGCCAAGGTATAGCCTAGCCCAATGCAAGTCATCTACTTAATCATATCATGTCAGTTCCAGATACGTCCATTCCTCCCCTCTCGGGATCCTTTCCGGTATCCTTCACCCTAGAGTCAGGGATATTACTCACCGGACTCATCAACCCTATTGGTCATCCACAAATGGTAAACGGGAAGCTCTCACGTCCCCTCACAGATCATTTCACCGGTCTTGAGCGCCTGTGAGCCCAAGTCTAGCCATTTGCAACCCTACCAATAAATGGCCCCTTCCGGGTATCCGCAATGCAATTTATGTCCTCTCATGGAGTGGTTACCGGTCTTAAGCGCCCACAAATCCACACTACTACCACGGGTCGTTCGGTCTCAATGCCCTTCCGAATCGGGTCTGATATGATAGGGACATCCTAGCCATACATCTAGACAAGTCCTATGTATGTCATCCAATGATCCAGGAAAGTGTCGATGGGCATCTTCGGAGAACATCCCATACTATTCCCTCCGATGTCCAAGGACAGAAGTACCAGTAGGGCACTCCCCAATCCCAAATCATACCTAAGCAATCACATGCTTATTTCCATCCATTACATATCAACAATACATTATCATATTGAAAACATGTCATAACATCTCATAATACAGTTTATAAATAAATGACAAGAATAAGTAAACATGATAAACCAAGTAATTAAGCATGGTGCTACTGTCATAAGGTAACTATAGTAGTCATATGATATCTAAAATCAACTAATAAGTTAAGTCTACTAAGTTACCAACAATAGTGTAAAAGTCATACAATCTATGTTATATGGCAATAACCGTCCTTACCTCAAATTGTGAAGAAGATGATCCGAAGTCACAAGAGAATGGTCCAATTATAGTCTTAAAGCCCTAAACAAACATACATGAAGGATTAGAGAAGAAATCAAAACAATCGAAGATCAAACGGATCAAAACTGGGCAAAAGTTTATGACAGCAACCTTGTTGGTCGATAGTATCGACCAATAGGCATGGACCAAAAGAATTTCGGACAGCAAGCTGGCTTTTTGGGTTTTGGCTCAAAATTGGTCTTTCGGGTCTCGGATCGATACGAAACTTGGGGAACAGTTCAAACATAATATAGAGACACTAATTATCAAAGAATTAACATCATCCAATGGTCAAATTAGAAATCCCCAAATTGGCATATCAAGTTCAAGAGTTGTTAATCATGGCATTGGCTATTTCTTTGGGTTTTGGATCAAAATTGGTCTTCCGGGTCTCGGATCGATACGAAACTTGGAGGGATGCTTAAGAACAGTAGCAGGAGACTACGTAGCAAGAATTAACATGATCCAATGGTCGAATTGAAAACCCCCAATTTGAGGTCCTAGGTTCAAACTTGCAAGAATCATGTTCTTCAATGAAATCAATTGCAATTGCAAGAGAACTTAAGAATTTAAGCAATAGAATGATGAACAAGAGAATATAGACAATTACTAACATATAATCAAACCTAATTGAAAGAGAAAATCAGATTAAGAGATGAATTCATGTTGTAAAGAAGAGGAAAATCAAAATAAGAAAGCAAGAACATCATGTATGAGAATCATAGCATGGAAAGGATGAAGAGAGGTTTAATCAAAGCAAAAGAGCTTGTAGAAGAGGTGGTTGCAAGGTTGCAGCACCTTCTTCATGAACTCAGTAGCAAGAACAAGATGGGGTAGGAGTAGATTAGAGAGAGTGAGAGATTACATACCTTGGAGAAGAGATTAGAGAAGAGAGACAATGATTCTTGTAGAAGATCATCACCCAAGCCAAGGAGGAGGCTTAGAGGAGCTTTCCCACGTTCTCAGATGTTGAAATGAGTGAAATAATGATTTAGGTTTGAGGTTTCACTTAAAAGGACAAAGGAATATCCAAAAAGCATCTTTTTCACGATTCTGGGCTTGTTTTGGTCGATACCTTTGGTTGATAGTATCGACCAACAGTATCGACCAACAGAGTTTCAATAGGATTTTCAGGAATAGTTCAACAACTTCGAACAGGGATTCGGAAGGCTATACAAGGTCAAATTGAGTGAGGTTTTCTCCTACAAGTCAATAAAGAAGTCTAGTTTCCATAAATACCTTTGTATCAAGCATGAGAGTTCATTAGGTCCATAAACTAAGCTCACCTTCTTCGATGCGCAAGCAGGATTTGCCAGACATAGTTCAGCAACTTCGGACAGGGATTTGGAGGGCTATATGGGGTCAAATTGAGCGGGGTTTTCTCCTACAAGTCCATCAAGAAGTCTAGTTTCGGGAAATACTTTTGGATTGAGCACAGGATTTCATTAGGTATTTCAACTAATTCACCCATCTTCGGTGCGCAGATTCAAAACTAACACTGACAATGCTCTCAAGTGAGGGGCATCATCGCCAATGTCCATGGGCTTGGGCTCCAACACCAAATCATCAACCAAAAGGGTCCACAAGGACTTCTCCCACCACTTTGGGTCATTGGATCTATAGACAATACAAATTCCAGGCCGGGTCAGGGTAAGGATAAAGCCGGACATGGCCTCCTAAGGCTTTCAAGGATAATAACATTGAAATCAATGTCCAACTTCAAGGTCTAACATTAGACAAGTCTTTCTTTATCCCAAATTAAATAGGGTATCCCGGGCTAGGTTTGGGCTGGATTTTACAGAGGTAATGTCTCCAAATCTTCAAAGCAAAAAAACAAAGCTCTAAATCATGAGTGGGGTAATTCCGCTCATAATCCTTCAATTGCCGAGAGGCATAGGCTACAACCTTACCGTGCTGCATCAGTACACTACCCAAACCAATCTTCGACGCATCAGTATAGACTGTCATACCGCTAGAACTATCAGGTATAGTCAAAACCGGGGCACTTGTCAGTCTATCCTTCAATTCTTGGAAATTCTTCTCACAAGCGTCAAACCAAACAAATTTCTCTTCTTTCCGGGTTAACATAGTCATAGGAGCAGCTAACCGAGAAAAGTTCTCAATAAACCTTCTGTAGTAACCTGCCAGACCATGGAAACTTCTTATTTCCGTTACAGTCTTCGGTCTTTCCCAATCAACAACTGCTTGGACTTTTTCAGGATCAACACGAATACCTTCAGCAGAAACCACATGGCCGAGGAATACTACACTCTTGAGCTAGAAATCACACTTGCTAAACTTAGCATAAAGTTTCTTTTCTCAAAGTCTTTGCAAAGTGAAATCTAGATGCCTTTCATGCTCCTCTTCACTTTTCGAATAAATCAGAATATCGTCGATGAAGACAATCACAAACTTATCGAGCACATCGTGAAAGACTCGGTTCATGAGGTCCATGAACACAGCAGGAGCATTAGTCAATCCAAAAGGCATGACTTGGAATTCATAATGGCCGTACCTTGTTCGGAAAGCTATCTTGAAGATATCACTTGACTTCACTTTCAACTGCTGATATCCAGACCTTAAGTCAATCTTTGAGAACACGGATGCACCCTTCAATTGATCAAAGAGATCGTCAATCCGGGGCAGCGGGTATCTATTCTTGATAGTCAACTTATTCAACTCACGGTAATCAATGCACAGACGCATACTACCATCCTTCTTCTTGACAAACAAGACCGGAGTTCCCCAAGGTGACACATTAGGTTGTATGAAACCTCTTTCAATGAGCTCATTTAACTGGTTTTGCAACTCTTTTAACTCAGTAGGAGCCATCCTATACGGAGCCTTAGATATCGGAGCGGCACCAGGGACGAGATCAATAGAAAACTCAACATCCCTATCTGGAGGCACTCCCGATAGATCATCAGGGAAGACATCAACAAAGTCACAGACAACCTTGACTTCGTCAACTCTTTTCTCCACTTTTCTCTTGCCTTCAGAAGAAGCATCATCTATTATGGTATAGATTTGCATTAGTGCGGACAATATCTTTTTACAAACCCTTCTTTTCTCACCTTGAAATTCAAAAACTGAACCTACGCAAGTATGGAACTGAATCTTTCTCGAGGAGCAAAGAAATACAGCTTTGTGGGCTGTTAACCAGTCAATTCCCAAAATAACATCGAAGTCTTTCATATCAAGAAGTACCAAATTAGCTTTCAAATTCATCTTACCAACCAACACAGGACATTTAACTAATCCTTTATCTAGTTTCACAGTAGGACCAGTAGGTGTACTAATCAATAAACAACTAGACAATTTCTTAGGGATTAGGTCAGTCTTCTTAATGAATGCAGATGATATGAACAAATGAGATGCACCCGTATCAAATAAAACAAATGCAGGAAAGGAAGCGACTGACAATGTACCTGTGATCACATCATGGCTTCCATCTTGCTCAGTACTAGAGATACTGAACACTCTACCAGAGGGAGGAGCAGGATTCACTCTTCACCACTGGGATAGGCTGCTGGACAGGCTTCTTCGGACAATCGCGAGCAAAATGACCGGACTGCTTACAGTAGAAGCAAACAAGATTGCTTGGTCCTACCGGAGCAGCTGCAACAGGAGGCTTTTGAACAAAAGGCTTAGGATTCGCATTCACTGGCCTAGCACTTGCATTCACTGGTGGTCGATTCCCGCCATACTGAAGCTGACCAGGCTGTCGAAAACCAGGGCTTTGACCTATACTCCTAGGCTGAAAAGCAGGAGTGGGATAGGGTGTAGGTCTCACAAAGCGCCGATCATTACGATCCACCAAACCAGGGTTTGTAGACTGCCAAGGCCTTTGCATTCGAGCATTCTCCTTTTCATTTTCTTCCAACTTCTTCGAGTTCTGCACCACTTGGGCATAGCTCACTATAGGCTGGACAGTGAGATAGCCTTTAATGGCAGGGCGCAATCCCTTAAAGAACTTCTTCGCCTTAGCAATATCAGGCTTCAGAGAATCAGGAGCAAAGAAATGAAGTTCCTCAAACTTCTGTTGGTACTCTAACACAAACAAGGATCCTTGTGTGAGAACCATGAACTCAGCTTCCTTTGCATCCTTTACCGCCTCAGGAAAATAATTCATGCAAAAAGCTTCTTTGAATAAATCTCAAGTTACAACACCTGCATTCAAACCTTCTAAAACAGGCCGAGTGGAAGTCCACCAAGCATCGGCTTCATGCTGCAACTTCTGTTCAGCAAACAAAATCTTTTGAGCTTCGGAGCATTGCAGATGGCGAAAAGTCTTTTCCAACTCACGAATCCACTTGTTAGGGAACAAGAGATCCTTGGTAACACCAGTAAAGCTGGCACTTGCATCTTCAGAAAACTCTCCATCAGGCGAGTATGAGGAGTTCCAGCAAGGCCACCCGCATTCGGAACTGCGGCATGAGGATTCACATTAACACCAGCACGAGTCTCATTATGCAGTGTCATAAAACCCGTCAACATCTGATTAAACTGGGCTGCTTGCTGTTGCATCATATTGCCCATGATGTTGGCAATATCATGAAAGCTTCCGACATTCGGGGCACCTGGTATGTCCTGGGTACCTTGGTCACCAGTCTGTTGATCATGACCACCTTCAGGTATCTCACCACGACCACTTCCATGACCACTGGATTCGCCACGCCCACTTCTCAGAGTAACCATTCTGCAAGAACCGAAAACGTCAAAATACCAAATTTCGAAGTTTCAATGAAATCAATATGTCCAAATGATTTGAAAATTATAAATCATGCTCAAATACATCCATTTAGTCATCCAACAACAATTCATAGGAGAAAAATCACATTTTCCAACATTTCAACCAAAATTGGAGCTACTGGGTCCATTGGTGGGTTGATTGGTCGATTGACCCAATCGACCAATGAGTCGACCAATGCTCATAGAATACGAAAATTCGCATTATAAGCCCCATTTTCACATTCAAACTTCATTTTAACATCTTCCACAAGTGAGTGAGCTCTGGGGAAACATCTTCTAAGGTTCTTCCAAGCATCCTTGGGTGATTAATCAAGTGCTTCAACAACAACACCACAACTCACATTCATCAAACACAAGGTAAAACTAACATTTTCTCTTTTACTTTCATCTTCTCATGCTTGCATTTCAATCAAATCCATGTTTTACTTGTATCCATTGTTAGAAATCATGTTTAGGAATACTTAGAAACATATTCCCTAGGTTTTAAACACAATGCCATGCATAGACAACAAGTTCTAACACCTTCTTGCACTTCTCGCAAGGTTTTCGTACTGAAATCGTTAACTTTAGAAAATTTTCAATTTCTCACAAACCGCTAGGAGTTTTCGCATGAAATCAATTGCTACATGCTCAAAATGATACTGTAGATATGTCCATATAGTTTGATTTAACCAATTTCAACTTTTCAAAAATTCAATTTTGACCTAGAATGCAAAATCCCCAAATTCCTTCTTGCTGAATTTTTCGCTTTAGATCAAGTTTTCGATCAAATTTCATCAAATGAATTTCATAGACATGCAATTCCAAGTATTATGCACATGCTAGTATCTTCAAATCAAATTTCCCCCAAATTTGAAATTTTCTGAAAAATTACGAAAATACCCCTTTGGCTTAAATCTTGAAATAGCACTTAACCAACAATGTCATTGTCTCTTCCACAGATATTCACTATGCCGAGAGGAGTACGCGGACGAGGTAGAGGTCGCATAGTAGGGGCACTCAGAGGTAGAGGTCAGGTTCCTTCAGAGCCTAGACAGTATGTCCGGAGACCAAAGCGCTTCGACACTCCACAGACCGAGTTCCTGTATGAGGCCTACTTCAGCTACTGCCAGATCGAGCTAGGACGTCTATTACACCTTCGCCAGCTCCGAGTCTTTAGGATACAGCAGAGGTTCGACACCTTGCAGTGGACTCATCTCTTCATAGATAATCTGCCTGTATATCCTAAGCTAGTGAGGTTGTTCTTCAACAACCTTACTTATACCGAGGAGGCTAGAGGTCCAGGGCATCCACTTAGACTTGTCCTCAGGAGCAGGGTCTTCCAGACTCAGATTCGCTTTTCCACCAGATCACTAGCTGAGATCTTGCGGGTCCCTCACTACCCAGATCAGTGTGTATGGATACCTGCAGGAGCAGATATAGATAGCTACTTGATGCCATACGAGTTGCGCGAGATATGCAACACACTGCTGGGACAGCCACCGGTGTTTCACTCCTAGGAACAACGGACATATGACAAATTCTGCACTAGTTATCGGTCGCATCGTCGGTCCAAACATCATGCCGAAGGCTGGACATCACCATAGGGTTACAGTGATGGAGGCCATAGTCATCTATCGGATTTACATGGGCTTCGAGATCGACCTTTCCTACATCATACAGCAGGTCATGCTTGTCACATCCCGCCCTAAATCCACCAAGGGGATACCCTATCTGGATTACTCGGGGAGTGAATTACAGTCCCGCCGATCAAGTTTAGGAACGATCATAGTCACTTAGCACAATAATATAATCAAAAGCAAGAACAATTCCTTGTATCCAAATAATTTAATAATAAAAGTCGAGAAAGTACCTCAGAAGGATTCACAAATAACATCAGAGTGCGGAAAGGATTTCATTAGTATAAACAATCAAGTGTGAAAAGGAGGGAGGAAACCCATCCTATAATATCAGCGGAAGATGCAACGACTAAAGTAAAGGTTACAACCGATTCACCAAATAACAAGTGAAACAACTAAGCTATAGTCCCGACAATTCAAATAAAAGGTTAAAAAGGGAATGAGGCGACATCCCATCCCTAACACACAAATATAAAATTGAACTGCTACAAACAAGTCCTGATCTCGGTCTACTCGTCTTTATCAACTGGTTCATCGCCACCAGTATGATACAAGTCTTCAACTCGGCCTCCAGAGGGGTGACTGCCACAGTCAACAGTGGTAGTACCTGTAGAAAAGTTTAACAAAATATGTTGCAAAAAGAAATGAGTTCAAAAGAACTCAGCAAGGTAGTCATTCCATAAAATATAAACCATATGATACAAGCAATAATATGATGCAATATGATATGGAAGACATGATGCAAGTATGGTTCTAACTCTATGAATGCTGGTCTCTAAGGTAGACATGCTTTAAGTCATAGCACCATACTTCTTTGGGTTGTCTTTCACTCTCCCATTCCATATCTTGGGAATGCCAGGGGAATATCGGTAAAGTCATCTCAAAAACCATGGTAAGGGGATCGGTCATCGCTCTCTGACATCACCATTTGGTATAAGTACTGGCGCATGTCACAGTAAAGCCTAGCCCAGTGCAAGTCATCTACTCAGTCATATCATCTCAGATCCAGATATGTCCATTCCTCGCCCCCGGCAATCCTTTCCGATATCCTTCACACTAGAGTCAGCGTAATCCCGGATTACGGACTCATCAACCCTATTGGTCATCCACAAATAGTAAACGAGAAGCTCTCACGTCCTCTCACGGGTTGGTTACCGGTCTTGAGCGCCCGTGAGCCCAAGTCTATCCATTTGCAACCCTACCAATAAATGACTCCCACAATGAGATTTATGACCTCTGACAGGTTGGTTACCGGTCTTGAGTGCCCACAAATCCCCACTGCTACCACGGGTCGTTCGGTCTCAATGCCCTTCCGATTCGGGTCTAATACGACAGGGACATCCTAGCCAAACCACTAGACAGTCCTATGTATGTCATCCAATAACCCGGGAAAGAGTCGATAGGCACCTTCGGAGAACATCCCATACTATTCCCTCCGGTGCCCAAGGACAGAAGCGTCGATAGGACACTCCCCAATCCCAAGTTATACGTAGGCAATCACATATTCAAGTTCATCACTTCTCATGCATCCAATACATCTTCATAATACAAGTTAAATCATGATATTGAAATGAATCATCATAGACATAAGTAAACAAGAATAGTAATGTAACATGACAAGAGTATAAAGATTTCAATACTACTGTTCTAACACATATATAGCAATCTTATAAAGATTTAAAAGTAATCAAGAGATTCTATTCATAAATAAGAACATGAATCATAAGTTGATGATCTATATGTTTATGGAGATAACCATCCTTACCTTCAGTTGAATTGATGATGAATTGAGAATACCAAGAAATAGTCCAAAATAATTGTTAAGACCCTAAACAAACATCAATAATAAGTTATAGAAGAAGTCGGGAAGATCGGATGTCAAACGGATCAAAACGGAGCAAGGTTGCTGTCAGCAACAAGTTTGGTCGATGGTCTTGGTCGATGGTATCGACCAAAAGGATCGACCAAAATTGTCTTCGGGACAGAATAGTGGATTTTGGGGATTTTGGTTCGAAATGGGTCTTTCGGGGTTCGGATCGATCTGAAACTTGGAGGGATGATTCATAACAATGTAAGAACACTACCTAGCAAGTATTATCACAATCCAATGGTCCAAATGAAAACCCCCAAATTGAGGTCCTATGTTCTAAAGACAATAATCCTAGCATTCATGAGAAATTGATGTAATTGAAAGGGAAGCTAGAGAATTAGTTGGGGAATAGGTTAGGAACATGATTACAATCATTTGCATGCCAGAGATTAGACTAATCATACTCCACATCTCAGTTTAGTATAAGAAATCAAGTTGTTAAGCAAGGAATCATGGTAATGTATATGTAAGGATCAAGATGCAAGTGAAGCATAGCAAGAATGAAGGAAAAACAAGTATAAATGGGAAGAGACGTTCATGGCAAGGTGTTTGCAAGGTTGCAGCACCTTGGCCATGGTCTCACCAGTAAAAAGAAGGGAAGTGAGTAGAATAGAGAGCAAGAGAGAGAATCATACCTTAGAAGATGGTAGTTGGAGAAGAGAGACAAGGATTCTTGTAGAAGGTCATCACCCAAGCTAAGGAGGAGCCTAAGAGGAGCCTTCCCACGTTCTCAGGTGTTGAAATGAGTAAAATATCGTTCTAGGTTCGAGGTTTCACTTAAATAGAAGAAGGAATATCCAAAAAGAATCTTTTTCTCGATTCTGGGCAACTTTGGTCGATGGTCCTTGGTTGATGGTATCGACCAAAATCATCGACCAAAATAGGTAACAGGTTTCAGCAGAAAATCCAGAAATAGTTCAGCAACTTTGAACAGGGATTCGGAGGGCTATACAAGGTCAAATTGAGTGAGGTTTTCTCCTACAAGTCAATAAAGAAGTCTAGTTTCTAGAAATACCTTTAGATCAAGCATGTGAGGTCATTAGGTCCACCAAATAAGCTCACTTTCTTCGATGCGCAAGCAGGATTTGCCAGACATAGTTCAGCAACTTCGGATAGGGATTTGGAGGGCTATATGGGCTCAAATGGAGTGGGGTTTTCTCCTACAAGTCCATAAAGAAGTTTAGTTTCTAGAAATATATTCGGATTGAGCACATGAGTTCATTTGGTATTTCAACTAATTCACCCCTCTTCGGTGCGCAGATTCAAAACTAACACTGACAATGCCCTCAAGTGAGGGGCATCATCGTCAATGTTCACGGGCTTGGGTTCCGACACCAAATGATCAACCAAAAGGGTCCAAAAGTCTCATTTCCCCCACTTTGGGTTTTCGGACCTACAAACATAATAGGTCCCGGGTCGGGCCAAGGTAGGATAAGGCCAAACATTACAAATCTACCCTAAGGGAAAGGTCTGACATGGCTTCCTAAGGTTTTCAAAGATAATAATATTGAAACTAAAGTCCAACTTTAAGGTCTAATATCAAACAAGTCTTTCTTTATCCCAAAATAAAAAGGGTGTCCGGGCTAGGTTTGGGCTGGATGTTACAATGCTGGATCTGGTTCTGAGGCCTAGCATGCGGAATCTTTGCTATGGGAGGTTACTGACTTTGATCTTCAGGCATTTCGGGGTCAGTTTCGAGGATACACCATGGACACTGGTCCACGAGGATACGTCATGGGGACTAGGATGGTACGTCACATGGGACTAACACAGACAGTGAGATCTCCTGGTCAAGAGGGTGAGGAGGATGATGAGATAGAAGATGAGCAGGAGTCAGAGGATGGCAGAGAGGATATCGGTCCTGACAGTGATGATGATCAGGTCGGAGATGATACAGAGATGCACGAGACTGTGCTGGAGCATCACGATTTGCCTTCCTCGCACTTCGAGACAGGTGGTCCTTCTCATGCGGTTCCAGAGACTTCGGATCTCAGTGCACAGATGAGATCGATGACTTCCATGCTAGAGAGGATGGAGGTCAGATAGGAGCAACTATATGAGAGGATGGAGTCACGACAGGATAGGATAGAGTATCAGGTGACTCAGCTTTCAGAGGAGTTCCGAGCTTACAGAGATCAGAGGAAATCACCTAGATAGAATGTACTAGGATTTTCTTTTATGCTTTTCAGATGTAGTCGTTGTAAAACTTTTCTTAAAGTTAATGAAGTTCTCTTTGTTTCACTTTATTATTGTGTATTATGCACTTTTCTTTTATTGCATTAAGTGACAATTGTTTAAGTATAATTATTGTGCATTATTCAGAAGTATTCAGTTATGCTTCATTAATAGTTTCTAGTCCAAGTGTTCTATTATTCACTTCTAAGAGTAGATGAGTCACTTCTGGATCTATGACTCAGGAATGTTCCTTTACTGTTTTATGTGGTTAGGATTTCCTTGAACTTTGGGCTTTGATACCAATCTATCACATCCTCCCAGCCGGTACCCTAACTGGCATACCCGAGAGTGTGATCCACAGCCCCAAAGATCAAGTATCGAGGAAATCATCCTCCCACATATACAATAACATAATCATAAACAGGAAATACTCAAGGTTTAATATTATAAAAAAAGGTTCAAAACAATAATGGATACTCAGTATAATCAGAGTGCGGAAAAGATACCAGATATCCAATGATATCAAAAAGAGTAAAGTGAGGTGGAAACTCACTTCACCAATATAGCGGAACGTAGTATGAAAGTCAAAAGGAATTACAACTAAAACAAATGTACTAAGAAATAAACTAAGATCGAGCGAGTGTCTTCTAGTTTATAGATAACGTCTTGATAAGTATGGACTTCGTCAATCCAATGAATCCGTTCTAACTCTATGCTGTTCTCAAAAGTAGTACGCAGCTTGATCCGCCGGGGATCATTAGAGTAATCTTGATCGTCGCCAGCACCTTGCGTGTAATAGGCTTCATCGGCTTGCGCTTCACTGTACTGCTCGTCATAATAATATGTACCTGTAGGATAATCTAAACAAAGAATATACAAAAAGGAATGAGTTTCGAAGAAACTCAGTAAGGTAGTTAATCCATAACATCATAGATAACATGTGGCAAAACATAACATGATGCAATGCAGTATGAAACAGATAAAGTATGAATGCATCTAACTCTATGTATGCTGGTCTCTATGGTAGACATGCTTTAAGTCATAGCACCGTACTTCTTTGGGTAGGTCACGCATACGGCTCCTGTTGGTAGTGGGTCCGGCATCCCTCAGGACAAACCATGGCAGGGGTTAAGTCAACACACTCTCTCACAACCATTTGGCATAGGTACCGGCGCATGTCAGGGAAAAGCCTAGCCCTATGCAAGTCATCTAGTCAATTACATCAACTCAGGTCCAGATACTTCCAATCCTCGCCCCGGGCGATCCTTTCCGGTATCCTTTCCACTAGAGTCACGGATATTACTCACCGGACTCATCAACCCTATTGGTTATCCACATATGGTAAACGGGAAGCTCCCATGTCTTCTCACGGATATAACTCACCGGTCTCGAGCGCCCATGAGCCCAAGTCTAGCCATATGCAACCCTCCAATAAATGGTCCCCACAATGTGATCCCTCGTCCTCTCACGGATATAACTCACCGGTCTTGAGCGCCCGTGAATCCCCATTGCTACCACGGGTCGTTCGGTCTCAATACCCTTCCGAATCGGGTCTGATATAACAGGGTTGTATCCTAGCCAAACCCTACTAGACATCCCTAGGTATGACAACCATTGATTCGGGAAAGTGTCGATGGGCATCTTCGGAGAACATCCCATACTATTCCCTCCGATGTCCAAGGACAGAAGCATCAAAAGGATACTCCCCAATCCCAAACAAAACTTAAGCAAACACATTCTCAGAACAGTCATGACATACACAACCAGCAGTTCATCATATACAAGAGAATGTAAAAGCAAAAATCAGATTAGGCAATAATCAGTAACTCATATCATGAATAATAAAAAGACAATATAACAAGTGCTATTGCTCCCACAGTAGGAGATCAGAATTAAAATACAATAACAGTAGGTAATCTCATAGTTTCATAAAGTGGAAACCAAAGAACAAGCAATCTATGTAGTTAAGGAATTAACTGTCCTTACCTTCTAACTTGGATAGGATCTTAAAGAATCAAGTATGATCTTGACTAAACCTGAGAAGACAGTCCTAAACAAGTGTACACAACATGTTAGGAAAGATGCATAAAGGAAAAGATCATAAATCAATCGAAACAGACCAAGAATGAGTTTGCTGTACTCATTGATCGATTGATTGGTCTGTTGGACTAGTCGACCAATGAGTCGACCAATGCAGGCAGATGGCCTGCAAGAATCCGAATTTTGAGAATCCAGAACCGAATTTTATGGTTCAAAAGGGTACAAATTAGAGGGGAATTATCATGGTAGTATTCTAGGGTATAGAGGATATCAAATCTCAAATCAAATCAAGTTCCCAAATTATAACCTAGGAACACAAAGGTTAACCTACTAGGTTAAACATAGATTATGAGGGAAAAATATTATAATCAAAGATTCAAGAACTAGGATATGAGGATTACAGATATAATAAAGAAAACACATTGATTGGGTTACCATGATCAAACTAGAGCTTCTTGATCTTACCCAAGAAATTAGGGTTTTACCCTTTTTGGTTCCCTCGGAAATTAATTGAGAGCTCTGGATGAAGGGAGATAAATTGTTAGCCAAAAATAATAAGAAGGGTCATTCAATGATGAAGTTTAGGTTAACTCAATATCACCCAAGAAGATTTTCCTTCACATGGGAGGTTACCAAAAGCTCTCTAGACGATCTCACCGGTTAGGGTTTCAAAGGATTAGGGTTAGTGTTTCGAAGATTCCACTAGTTGAGGTTAAGATCATGATGATGATCATGGATCTTAAAGAACATGATGAGATCATGGAATAGATGGTTTCAAGAGTGCATCATCTTCTTCCTGATCTCAACGAAGAATATAATTAAAGAAAGAAAATCAGAGATAGAAGAAAGAGTGAGTGAAATCATACCTTTGCTGTAGGAAGATGAAGAATTCTTCAAGTCTTTGCGAGAGATCACCAAAGAATGCAAGGGAATGGGTTAGATTAGGGTTCTAACTCGTTCCAGAGGCTTAGGAGGCAGAGGAGGTGGAGTATTCCCGAGATTAAACTTAAATAGAAGAGACAGGATTCAAATTTCAAAAACAAAATCAATTGGTTGATTGATTGGTCGATTGGTCCAATCGACCAATGAGTCGACCAATCAAGACAACAACTTCAAAACAGGGAATTGAAGGCTCAGATCAAGTCCAAACATCAAGGGGTTTTGTACACCTCTAGAGTGACATACCTAGGAGTTAGAAATGCCTTTGAATCAATATAGAGACCACTCCAAGACCATCAACTAATTCAATCTTCATCCGGGTGCAGTTTCCACCATTGGGACACTGGCATCAACACTCATGGATTCCAATCCAGCCATCAAGTCTTCAACAGAAAGGGCCCAAAGATGACTTCTTACCTTACTTCGGGTCACTGGACCTACAAATAACAAAGTTTCTGGATTAGGGTCAGGGCTGGGTTTCACATTAAGCGCATTTGATAAGTTCTCAAAACATCAAATGTTTCTTCAAGGTCTGCTAAGTGTTGAGCCCAAGCCAGACTTTTTACGAGCATGTCATCAACATATACTTCCATATTTCTCCCGATCTCGTCTTGAAATATTTTGTTCATAGCCCTTTGATAAGTGGCTCCTGCATTCTTCAACCCGAATGGCATTACTCGATAATAATAACTTTCTCGATCGGTCATGAATGATGTATGCTTATCATCCTCCTGACTCAATACGTCACATCCACCCAGCCGGTACCCTACCTGGCATACCCAAGTGTGTGATCCACAGCCCCGAAGATCAAGTATCGAGGAAATCATCTTCCCACATAAGCAATAACATAATCAAGAACATAAATAATCAATGTGCAAAGTATAAATGAGATATCCAAATAAGGAAGGAAATAGATTAAATCATATCAGAGTATGAACTAGTAAAAGAAAATGTCAAGTCAATGGTAAAGTGAGGCGGAAACTCACAATACCAAAATAGCGGAAAGAAAGTGGCAAAAAAGGGGAAAGGGGAGGGACTACAACTAATCCCTAAAAGATGTAACATCAGTAACTAAATCATTTTCAATCTTATAGAGAACATCTCTATAAGTGTAAAGCTCAAAAATAGCACAGGGACGCTTCCATTCTATCGACGGACTAAGCATTGTATGCAGCATGACCACTCGAGGAATCTTCAAGGTAATGGTCGTAACCGCAATCACCTTCTTGGAAATATGTCTCCTCTCCCTGCGCTTCTTTGTATGTACAATCATAATATGCTGAGCCTGTAGAGAAATCTAACAAAGACATAGTAAAAAGGAGTGAGTTTCAAAAGAAACCCAGTAAGGCAGTTAAATCCATAACAACATAAATGGCAGGATTTCAAAGCAAAACATAAATGCAATATGGTATGAGACAAACAATGAATGTATGAATCTGACTCTATGTATACTGGTCTCTATTGGCAGACATGCTTTAAGCCATAGCACCATACTTCTTTGGGAAGGTCTCTTCACACAACGCCTTTTGGTAGTGGGTCCGGCATCCCTCGGGACATTCCATGGCTGGGGTTTAGGTCACCTCTCTCTCACATTGCCATTGGTCTAAGTATTGGCACATGTCAAGGTAAAGCCTAGCCAAATGCAAGTCTTCTACTTAGTTATATCAAGTCAGATCGAAATACATCCATTCCTCGCCCTTGGTGATCCTTTCCGATATCCTTCACACTAGAGTCCTCATAATCCCTGACTACGGACTCATCAACCCTATTGGTCATCCACATGTGGTAAACAGGAAGCTCTCATGTCCTCTCACGGGTTGGTTACCGGTCTTGAGCGCCCATGAGCCCAGGTCTATCCATATGCAACCCTACCAATAAATGGCCCAAAGAGGTAACCGCAATGTGATTCATGTCCCCTCACGAATTGGTTACCGGTCTTGAGCGCCCACAAATCCCCATTACTACCATGGGTTGTTCGATCTCAATACCCCTCCGATTAGGGTCTGATACAACAGGGTCATCCTAGCCAAACATTGCTAGATAGCCCTAAGTATGACAACCAACAATTTAGGAAGGTGTCAAAGGGCATCTTCGGAAACATCCCATAATATTCTCGTTGATGTCCAAGGACAAAAGTTTCAAAAGGACACCTCTCCTTTCCAAACCATACCTAATAGTCACAATCATCAATCAATCATATCACAAGTATAGTAACTCCCCGTATGGAAAGTAATCAAGAACCTCATCCAACTCATATATAATTGGCAAGTAAAGTCATACGTAAACTAAATAATGTAACCAAGTAATGCTACTGTAATTAGAGTAGTTGCATCAGTAGTACATCAATATAAGAATCCCTTTATGGAATAAATAAAAAAGATTCAAATATGGAATCTAAATCATGCAACCTATGTAATTAAAGAAATAACTATCCTTACCTTAAATAATTTGCAAAGAATCCCGAGAATCAAGGAAGATTTTTCTTAATCTTGGAAAGAGGATCCTAGACAATATATATACCTTATTAGGAAAGAACTCCAGAAGATAGGAATCAAATCAATAAAAAATAAACCAAAACAGAGCTACTGAGGTGATTGGTCGATTGATTGGTCTACTAACTCAGTCGACCCAACGAGTCAGTGACAGACAAAAACAGAGATTTCTAATCTGAAATCTGAATTTTGTGATTCGAATTGCCACCAAACAAGAAGGGAATATACAATGATAGTATTCTAGTGCTAAATCGCAAGTCTAATGCTATCATTGACCAAAACCTAAAGGTACAAATAAGGAAATAAAACTTACCATAAATAGTCAGGGTTCTTGGAGAAATCATGGCAAATTCATGGAGGGGAAACTAAAGAATGATAGATTACTAATCTAATAGAGAAATCATGGAAAGCATGTACAGAACTTCTAGAAAAATAGATCTAAGAACATTGAATAAAAAATGAGAAAGAAGATAAAGACATGGTTTCCTTCAAAAGCAAGTGATGATCTTGATTAAGATCATCCATCAAGCCTTAAATCCTTAGGAAAAACAGAGAAATGAGTGGAGTGATGGTTGCAATCAGAAATGCAACATCAACCCCACTATTCTCAGTCAGAAAAGAAAAGAAAAACTAAAGAAAACTAAAGATGGAGAAGAGAGGAGGGTGATCACATACCTTGTGATGCAAAAGCAAGAGAAATGATGAAGATCCAACAAGAAAACCACCAAGGGTGTAAAGGAGATGACTTGGGGAGAGCTCTAGTTCATTCCAGAATGTTTGGAGGCACAAAAGACGAATTAGACTTGAGATTGGGCTTAAATAGAGCAGCCAAGACCTAATTCAGCAAAATAGATCTCATTGGTCGATTGGTTGGTCGAATGGCCCAGTCGACCAATCAAAGACAGCAAGGCCAAGGTAGGGAATTGAAGGTCCAGATCAAATCCACCTTAAAGGGCTTTTACACACACACCAAGTGGCTTAGCTAGCATGTAGAAATGCCTTCGAACCAAGTCAGATAATACTCCAAGTCCATCAACTAATCCCATCTTCATCAGGGGTGCAGTTTCCTTTTCAGTCATGAAAAAGTTTCCATAAATGGAACATTGTCCTCAACTTCCATGGATTCTAAGCCAAACACCAAATCTTCCACTGAGATGGCCCATAGTTGACTTCTTCCTTTACTTTGGGTTGCCCGACCTACAAACAACAGGGTTTCCGGGTCAAGGTCAGGGCTGGATTTCACACATTAGGATTTCGTTATATCCCTAGTAAGCATCCATGAAGTTGAGGACTTCATGTCCAGTTGTTGCGTCAATTAATAAATCAATCCTCGAGAGAGGATAACAATCCTTCGGGCAGGCCTTGTTTAGATCAGTGTAGTCAGTACACATTCTCCACTTCCCGTTCACCTTTTTGACCATTACCACATTGGCCAGCCAAGTCGAGCATTCAATCGGCTCAATGAAGCCTGAT
Organism: Hakea prostrata; assembly: GCF_041222555.1. Classification (NCBI taxonomy): domain Eukaryota; kingdom Viridiplantae; phylum Streptophyta; class Magnoliopsida; order Proteales; family Proteaceae; genus Hakea; species Hakea prostrata. The sequence goes on from NC_142608.1 coordinate 41,148,187, forward strand.
TTTTCAAGTTTCTTAACTTCTACTCTAATCGCCTCATGTTTTTCAATTGCAAAATTTCTTCTCCTTTGAATGACCGAGGTAGAATCCTTTTGAATCCAAAGCTTATGTTCTGCTACCTGCCTGTCTATCCCAGGCATGTTGCTTGCTGACCATGCGAAGATATCAACATTGTCACATAAGAATTTGGTTAGCTCCTCCTTGAATTCCTTGGGTTGCTCTGATCCGATAAACGTCCCCCGGTCGGGTAGAGACTAGTTTAGTTGAATTCTTGCCAGCTTCTCGACCGGTTCTGCTCTTTGCATATTTTCCTCGTCCCGATCATCTCAGACTTCAATGGTCAAGGCGCTTCCTGAGCTTTCTGACCTCTGCTTTTGCTTTAAGTAATTTACATAGCATTGTCGGGAGGTAGATTGGTCAGAGCTGCATTCACCAACCTCAACGTCGGTCGGGAACTTAAGTTTCATGTGTCGGGGGGATACGACTGCCTCAAGTGCATTGAGGGTCAGTTGTCCCAAGATCACATTATATGTAGAATAGGTTGTCACATCCTCCCAGCCGGTACCCTATCTGGCATACCCGAGAGTGTGATCCATAGCCCGAAGATCAGGTATCGAGTAATCAACCTCCCACATAAACAATAACATAATCATGAACAATAACAATAAAAATGCGGAAGATAAACCATAGATCCAAATAAGGAAAGAATGAATCATATATAAATCAGAGTACTAGATAAAATCAGAGTGTCTACATCAGATAAGTAAAGTGAGGCGAAATCCCACTCTACAACCAGCGGAAAAGTAGTTCTAAAAGAGAATAAGCAAGACAAAATCTAATCCCAGTAGCAAGTACAATGGGTAACTAAATTGTTCTCCACTTTATAGACAACATCCCTATAAGTAAAAATCTCATAAACGGCACAAGGGCGCTTCCACTCAATGGTCGGACTAAGCATCGTACGGAGCATAACCACTCGCGGGATCTTCAGTGTAATTGTTGTAACCGCAATCACCTTCCTGGAGATATGCCTCTTCGCCTTGCGCTTCTTCATAGGGACCGTCATAATATTAAGTACCTGCACAATAGTCTAACAAACATTGTACAATAAAGGAATGAGTTTCAAAGAAACTCAGTAAGGCAGTTAAATCCATAATAACATAAATGGCAGGATTTCAGAACAAACATAAATGCAATATGGTATGAGACAAGCAATGAATGAATGAATCTAACTCTATATATGCTGGTCTCTATTGGCAGACATGCTTTAAGTCATAGCACCATACTTCTTTAGGAAGGTCTCAATCGCTCATCATCAGTTGGTAATGGGTCCGGCATCCCTCGGGACATTCCATGGCTGGGGGTATAGGTCACCGCTCTTTCACATCACCATTGGTCTAAGTACCGGCGCATGTCAAGGTAAAGCCTAGCCAAATGCAAGTCTTCTACTTAGTTACATCAAGTCAGATCCAGATACGTCCATTCCTTGTCCCTGACGATCCTTTCCGGTATCCTTCACACTAGAGTCCTCATAGTCCCTGACTACGGACTCATCAACCCTATTGGTTATCCACATATGGTAAACGGGAAGCTCTCACGTCCTCTCACGGGTTGGTTACCGGTCTTGAGCGCCCGTGAGCCCAAGTCTAACCATATGCAACCCTACCAATAAATGGCCCCCACAATGTGATTCCTATCCTCTCACGGGTTGGTTACCGGTCTTGAGCGCCCATGAATCCCCATTGCTACCATGGGTCGTTCGGTCTCAATACCCCTCCGATTAGGGTCTGACATAACGGGACATCCTAGCCAAACACTACTAGACAATCCTAAATATGTCATCCAACAGTTTAGGAAGGTGTCCAGAGGGCATCTCCGGAAACATCCCATAATATTCCCGTAGTAGTCCAAGGAGAGAAGTGTCAAAAGGACACCTCTCCTTTCCAAACCATACTTAAGCATACACATGCATCAAATCATATCATCACATATATGGTAACTTCATATATGGAAAGAAATCAATAATTACAATCACTTTGTATATACTTGGTAAGTAAATCATACATGAGTCAATTCAATATGAATAAGTAATGCTACTGATATCAAGATAGTACCACAGTAGTATAACATTATAAGATTCTAATTAAAGAAATAACTTAACAAGATTCAAATATAGAAACTAAGATATGCAATTTATGTTGTTAAAGAAGTAACCATCCTTACCTTTTATAACTCGCAAAGGAATCCTAAGAAATCAAGTAAGATCTTGGCAAACTTGAGAAGAAGGTCCTAAACAAGTGTATACAACATATTAGGAAAGATCCCTAACAGAAAAGATACCAAAACATCCAACACAAACCAATTATGGAGTTGCTGTACTCATTGGTCGAGTGGATTGGTCGACTGGTCCAGTCGACCAATCAGTCGACCATTGCAGACAGTAGCCTAAAAAAAACAGAGTTTTAAGATATGAAATCCGAATTTGGTGGTTCAAAATGGTACTAATCAAGGGGTAAACTACATCAGTAGTATCCTAACATAAAGGGGACCTCAAAACACTAATCCAATCAAGCCATCAAGATCCAAATTAGGAAACAAAAAGTTACCATAATTAGATCAACCATGGATCTTGAAGAATTCAAGATAGAAATCAAAGACAAGAACAATAGGAGAATGGATCATTGCTTCAGGTAAAGGTATCATGAAAAGCATACTTAGACCTTCAAAGAAATAGGCTTAAAAGCATAAATCTAAATAAGGAAACAAAACCTACCATATATGTAACTATCATGATTCATGAAGAAAACATGGTATGCTAGAGGAGGAACAACTAGAGATTGATAGATCATGGATCATGAAAAGAAAACACAGCAATTGACTACTAACATGATCAATGTAGAAGATCCAAGGAGATCAGAATTCAAATCAGAAGTTAAACACAGACTAGATCATGGTTTGATTATGATTCCTTCAAAAGCTTGCAATGATCATGGTTAAGATCATTGTTTTAGCCATTAATCCTTAGGATGATCATGAGAGACAAGTCCAGAGATGTTTGCAACAGAGAATGCAGCATCTCCTCTCTGTCTCAACTCAAAAAGGAAAGAAAAACAGAGATGGAGGAGAAGAAGAGAGTGTAGACATACCTTTGATGCAAAAGGAAGAGTTTTGACGAAGATCCGTCAAGAAAATCACCAAGGATGCAAGGGAGATGACTTGCAGAGGTCTTTGGTTCGTTCCAAAGAGTTTGGAGGCAGCAAATACGAAGTAGACTCGAGATTGGACTTAAATAGAGCAAGCAAGACCTAATTGCCAAAGACAGCACCCATTGGTCGAGTGGATTGGTCGACTGGTCCAATCGACCAATCAGTCGACCAATGCAGACAGCAATTCCAAAACAGGGAATTGAAGACCCAGATCAAATCCAATCCTAAAGGGGTTTTGCACACATATCAAGTGACTTACCTAATAGGTAGAAATGCCTTCAAACCATGATAGAGAGCACTCCAAGTCCATCAACTAATCCGATCTTCATCAAGATTCAGTTTCCATAAATAGAACTTCATCATCAACTCTCATGGATTCAAAGCCAGACACCAAGTCCTCCACTGGGATGGCCCAAAGCTGACTTCTTACTTTACTTCGGGTCACTGGACCTACAAATAACAAGGTTTCCGGGTCAAGGTTAGGGCTGGGTTTTACATAGGTCCTTTACGACCATGAAGTTAACCCGAACAAGTGTTTCCCAAGGTGATGTCCCGACTTTAGATCCAAGTGGATTGTTCCTTCTTCTATCGCTGAAGATCCTACAAAACCATAAAGGGGAGTTGCTGACGGGGTAAGTAAGTCATCAACTAGCTTGAGCCTTTTGAAAGCCTCATAAGATAACAGATCAACTGATGAACCTGTATCAACTAGGACCTGGTGAACCTCCCGATTCACAATTTTTACTTTAATGATGATTGCATCGTCATGGGCTGCCACAATCCCGTTCAAATCATCATCAGTGAATGTTATAGGTTCCGGCCAAGTTAGATTTTGCCTCTTTTTTGGCAAGTGCACAGCCCCCACGAACCGCGCATTTTGCTTTGCCTTCTTGATTGATTCCACGGTCAGGCCACCCATTATAACATAGACTGGTGTCTCCTCCCGATCAACCTTCTCTTTTCCTTTGTCAACCTTTTTGGTGACTTCTTTCGGACTGGGCGATCAGGCTCTCTTTCTTGGCTCGGGTGAGCTCTCCCGAGGTTTTCCAGATCTTTGCACATACTAGCCAAGTTTGCCCTCTTGGATCAATTTCTTGATCTTTGACTTAAGGATTCGACAATTGTCTGTGTGATGTCCATAATCTTTATGGAAACGACATTATTTCGTCATATCCCGATCTTCTGGAAGAGAATGCAGCTTCTCGGGCCATTTCAAAGACTTCTTGTCCCAAATGTTCATCAGAATCTCTGATGGCTTGGCATTGAGAGGAGTATAGCTTTCCCGTCTTTGGTCGCGCTTCCATCTACCCTTTGATCCTTGGTTCTGATCGTTAGGGGAATTCTTCTTTGCTTCCCGATTGGGTCTTCTATCTCAATCAGCCTTTACTCGAGCGTTTATTACTTCGTAAACACTAGTCTGCTTCTGACACTTGCGCAACAATGTTCCAAACTTTTTGGGTTTGTTCGTCAACAGTATTTCCAAAAGTCTTTGGTGAGTAATACCACTCCAAAGTGCACTGTAAGCAACTTGGTCATCTAGATCCTCGATCTCAATGGCTACTTCGTCAAAGCGCTTCAGGAAATCCTGAATGGATTCACTTCATCCCTGCCTTATGGCAAACAAGCTGTCAAACGTTTTCTTGCTCCCAATTGCGCTTCTGAATCGGGCTATGAACTTCCGAGCGAGTTCCTTGAAGTTGTGGATGGATCTTGGCTGCAAGCTACTGAACCACTTAATGGCTGGTCCCTTCAATGAGGCCAGGAACATTTTGCAAAGCAATTCATCTTCTTGTCCAAGGACTGTCATTATTGATTTGAAGTAGCTTATATGTTCCTTCGGGTTGGTTTTTCTTTCGAATGGCATGAAAGTTGGCATGATGAAGTTTTGAGGAAGAGGCATATTCATGATTTCATCTGAAAAAGGTTCCCAATCAACCACATCTAGATCCTCGTCATGACCCTGATCCTCCAATTTATGTTCAACCTCTGCCATCCTTCTTCGAAGACGGTTTTGCCTTGCTCCATTTCCATCAGATTCAGCGGTGTCTTCTTTTCTAGAATGCATTCGGATGACTGACATCCTCGATCAGGTTGGTTGAGGATGACTTTCTCCTTGGTGCTCTATGTCTTCCTGATGACTTCTCTAAGGTAAGGATCTGACCTTAGAAGGTACCGAAATACGGTCTAAGGCACTGATCCTGGTCCCATTTGGTGTTCTTTGATGATGGTCAGAACCAATATGGATTGATCTCTGACCCTCGGCTTGTCTCCCTCTCGGGATACCCCTCCTTGGTCGGGATCCTCTGGCAGTCTAGAAAGCTCTTAGCAGCCTTCCCGCCTGGGTGTTCTGTCTTGGTCCCTGTTCAACCCCAATTTGATGGACCAAGTCCCGCAACACCCCCTGCATCTCGAGCATACCCTTCTGAAGTTCATCTACATCTGCTGTAGTAGCATGCCCCTGGGGGCCTTTGGACATGCCTTCTCCATTCGGATTTTCTAGAATCAGATTATCCTCGAGAGGATCTTGTTCTACTTGGGTCGAGCGTCCGACACCCTCATCTTGATGTGTTTGATCGTCTAAGTGAGGATTTTTGCCAGCATTTTCTTGCCGAGTGCACCCATTGTTTGCTCATCTTGCCATGACTTGAAAATTGTCGTTTCCCACAGACGGCGCCAAACTGATGCATCACAGTTATATTGCTGCTACTCCTGACTAAACCTCCTCTCGTTTTGAAGACGATGAGTCCTGCAAGAAAGGTTAGACGCGGACCGGCTAAAATACCGGGCAACTGCCTCCGATGTCTTAGTCAGACAGTGAACAGGTTAAGGTCCCGTGCAAGAATTACACAAGACTATGTTCAGAATGTATTGGATGCTTACCAGAGGGGTATGTCCTTATTTTTATACTGTAAGTGTTACCTTTTCTGTATTTGGTAAGTTTACTCGACGAGGGTTGTTGTTTCTCCTGGGATTATGCCTCCTTGTCGTTGGTCCCACTTGATCGGTTACTAAGTTGACCTTCCCAATTGAGTGTGGCTGCCATACAAGTCCAGCATACGTTACGCCTTTAATCAAGCTAGTCAGTATCTCTCCCGACTACATGGCATGTGGAGCCCCGACCGGGTCTGACCCGGTCGGGTAGGAAACTTCCATATCATTAACCTTTGTACTTCTACCACCTTCTATAGGAATCTGAATTAGTGGTTGGTTTCCTCCCCTAGGCCTAACGGGGCCATTGGAAGGGAGATTTTTTCCTGAGGGCATGCATGCATTGTCTCTAATTTGGATCCCTCCTTCAGTCATCACACCTTTAGTACAACTTTAATTCCAGTATTGGTTGGAAATATGATATTGTGGAAATCGTATAAGACAAATACGCCAGAATAATAAATACTAAGTATGAGAACTTATCTGTTTTAAAGCATGAATAACCTCTTTGTCAAAAGCATAGTTATGCACATCTATTTAGTTATACACAAATAAAAATTGGCAGGGTTGAGATGTGTTGGTGGTGGCTGGCACTTTTTTAAGGTATCTAAAGCCTCGAGTAGTGTACATGAGTTCTAAGTGTGTTTAAACCCCCAAGACAATCAAATCCTCTTATCACAGACGTTAAAGTGTGAAAAAAAAGTTCTCTCTCTCTCTCTCTCTCTCTCTCTCTCTATATATATATATATATATATATATATATATATATATATATATATATATATTAATATTATATATATATATATATATATATATATATATATATATATATATATATCCAAAAGAGAGAAGAAAGAAGGTTAAACTGTAAAAAAAAATCATCATCATTGTTTACCTGGGAAAAGACCATGGTTGGAAAGACCTGCATCGATTTTCAGGTTGGCTGCATCAATTGGTTTTTCTGTGGGAATCAAGTCCCAAGTCTCTTGATCATATTCATTGAGTTCAGGACACTTATTCAAGGGAAGAAGAGAATTCAAAGAGTGCAAACACCATCAGGAATGGTAGTTTGGACTAGGAATGGCACATGAAAAAATATTTCTCTCGCCATTGTTTGTTGTCATGAGGGATGGAGGAATTAGTAAAAATTCGGGTTTCTTAACCTAGTTCACTTGCAATGCATGTTCTTCTGGCAAAGTGGATGTAACCGCGTTCACGAGAACTTTTAGAGTGTAATAATTTCTGAAAAGTTCTACAAAAGGAAGATGCTTCATTTTGTGAATGAAGGCAAAAAAGCAGTAAACTAATCTCCAACTGTTTGGAGTAAGTTGACAGGGACAGACATGGTAGTAGTCAAGCAGGGACTGAACTATTGGGACCAAAGGAACTCGAAATCCAGACTCAAGGTGGTCAAGATAAACGATAATAACCCCAGGTTCAACAGTGTATGAACGATCAGAAGGTCCAGGAACCCATACCTTAGCATCAGAGGGAAAATGGTAATCTTCCAAGTAAGACAGAAGGTGAGAATTTTTTACCTTGGTTGGATACCACTCCGGACCGGCATATCGTGGATCTTTCTTTTCCTTAGACATATCTACAGGTGTAAGGAACGATAACTTCATCATGAGCATAAGGAAACCTGATCGGGGGAGAAAATACCTAGGGTTTTTTTTGGTTGATTGGCACTTGAAAGAATAGTGGGTTGCTTAGAAGTTTGGGATGTTGAAGGATTAGTTGAAGGGTCCATGGCAAAGAAGGAAAGGTAGGAAGTGAAGATTTGCAGAATGAAAATAGAAGCAGGAAGAGCAACGAAAATGGCGGATGAATATGTTTGATGTTTTCAAAGGATGCAGACAGAGTATAGGCGAGGGCAGATGGCAGAAGATGAATAAATATGAAGGATGAAGTAAAGCGAATGAGGTTTCTTGAAAAGTGGAGGGAAATATACGATGTTGCAAGATCAACGGTCGTAACTATTCGTAATCGACATGTCGAGTCAATCGGTGGATTTAGAAGCATTACAGTTGAATATGAAGATAATAAAAAAGGAGTGGGAAAGGATGTGATAACCGTACACTAGGAAGAGACAGAATTTATGATCAAACGGCGCAAGGGAGGATAACATCAAGGAAGACAAAAAGCTATATTTAAGAAAGAATAAAAGGTCTGACAGGTGAAGATTTTGGCTGATCTGCAAGATGATTTGGGGTCTGAGCACAGTAACCTTATGATTATGAGGGATGGTTTGATTTCCGAGAAAATTACGGTTTTATATAAGAGATGGACCATGGATCAACATTCGAGTTAATGATGACTTGGAAATCTGAGGCTGCAGTTTTGAAAATCATAATTTCTTGGGAAAAGTTATAGGATATTGATCAAGTGAAGATCAACCATGTGAAAGAAATGGTGAAAAGGTTAACATGGAATATCAAGAGTCAACATCTAAAGAGAAAAATATGGAGAAAATCTTTATTCTGGTTGAACGATCCTGATGAAATCTACAAGATCATGACAAACACAATATTTTGGAATTACTTGGAAGAAAAATTCAAACCTCTTGACCAGAGTCTCATACAAGTTCAACCTGATCAGCAAGCTTGGGGGCTCGTGTTGTGACTAAAATATCCCAATCCCGGTTCAGGCCGGTTCACTCAATCTTATGACAATTCGATTGGTTTTAATTAATCAAATAAAGCAATCTATGGGTCTGCCCAAGAACTATGAAGAAGGGCTAATCATGGCCATCCAATCCTATGCTATAATCTGACGGTCACAAGTTAAAAGCGAACAGGCGGGAAATCTATATATAAAGAAACAATGAACTTGTCAAGGGTAAGTCTCTCAAATCAACCTGAACACTAATTCTTCTGATTCACTCCATTAGAACACCTCAGAAGCTCCTTGGAGCTCTAAAGCATTGCTGTCATAATCCTGACTAGATCGTTAGAGACGCGACGCCGATCAAGACGATCGGCTCCATTTCTCACTGGTGTTCTATTTTTCAGGAACGAGAGACTGATCAAGGAATCAAGCAAGTTAGATCGAATTAGATCTAAGTTAGATTGGTGTTGAAGCTATGGTTCGAGATCTCTTGCAAATTTAGTACCAACAAAATGTTATGTTTCATGGATGCATATTCTGGATACAACCAGATACTTATGAAAAAGAGGATCAACCCCACACGGTGTTAATGACCAACCAAGAAAGCTACTATTATAAGGTAATGCCTTTCGGTTTGAAAAACGCTAGAGCAACATACCAAAGGGTAGTGAACAAATTATTCGTTGATCAGATTGGTTGTAACATGGAAGTGTATGTGGATGATCTCTTGGTGAAAAGTAAAATTAAGGTAGATCACCTTTCTGATCTGGAAGAATGCTTTGACGTTCTGAGGAGGAATGGAATGAGACTTAATCCTGAAAAATGTGCATTTGGGGTCTTGTTAGAAAAATTCTTAGGGAACATGGTCACCCAAAGAGGTATTGAGGCGAATCCAGAAAAAAATAAAGGCTATCTTAGACATGGTGCCTCCAAACAACATGAAAGAAATTCAAAGCTTGACAGGGAAGATAGAGGCCCTGAGTAGATTTATCTCTCGATCTGGAGATAAATCTACACCTTTCTTCAAGGCACTAAAGAACTTAAATGCACAGAATCAGTTTAGGAGGTCAGAAGATTGCCAAACTTCATTTGAAGAGCTAAAAAGGAGACTAACTAGTCTGCTAGTGTTGTCTCGGCCAATTCTAGGGGAGGCTTTACAAATATATTTATCTTCTTCAAAAGCAGCAATGAGCACAGTATTAATACGAGAAGAATGTATAATTCAAAATCCAATTTACTTTGTAAATCATACATTGCTAGATGTGGAGACTAGATATCCTGAATTTCAAAAACAAGCCTTGGCCCTGATAGTGGCAGCCCGAAAGCTTAGACTGTATTTTTAGGCACTTTCTATTATCGTTTTGACTAACTGGCCATTGAAAAACATTCTTCATAAGCTTGACCTTGTTGGAAGAATGGTATCCTAGGCAGTAGAGTTAATAGAACATGATATTGATTATAAGCCCAAAACTGCAATAAAAGCACAGGTCCTAGCAGATTTTGTCGCTAAGAATGTCTCGCCACCCATGGATCGAGGAAATCCTAGTGAAATCCCTAGTAGATGGATTCTCCATGTTGACTACTCAAGTCACTCTCGGGGATTTGTAGCAGGTTTAATTCTCCAAAGTCCAGCTGGCTTTGTCATTCAAAGTGCACTCCACTTTGAATTCCATGCTTTCAACAATGAAGCATAATATGAACCTCTAATCGTTGGACTTCGTCTGGACAAGTCATTATGTGTGCAAGATGTTGAAGTTAAAAGTGACTTTGAGTTGGTTGTCAGCCAAGTGATGGGAGTGTATGAAGTAAAGGATGATAGAATGATTAGCTATCCCAAAAAGGTGCTTGAATGCAATACGTGGTTCTTATGATTTATTATAGTAAGAATACCGAGAAGCTAGAACATGATGGCAGATTCCTTAGCAAAGTTAGCCTCAGTAAAAATTGGCTTCCTTGCCCCAAGTAGTATATATTGAAGAGCTAAGTTCTCCAACATACTTAAGAGTTTGAAATAATGGAAATTGATGGTGAGTCATCTTAGATGGATCCTATAGTAGAATATCTTAGAGATGACATTCTGCATGTTGACAAAGAAAAGGCTAGCTAGAACCTATAAGAGGAGATTAGCAAAGTTTATTTTGAAAAATGGATTGCTCTATAAAAGAACAATTTCAAGACCACTTATGAAATGTTTGGGACCAACTGATGCACAGTATACACTGGCAGAGGTCCACGAGGGAATTTGTGGGAGTCACATTGGAGGAAGAGCTTTGGTCTACAAAGTTCTAAGGTAAGGATTTTATTGGCCATGGATGCGAGTCTGAAGCGATAGATTATGTGAAGAAGTGCCACCAGTGTCAAATCCATGCTCCAATACATAAGCAACTTGCTAATTAGTTGATTCCAATTTTAAACCCTATACCTTTTGCTATGTGGGGGATGGATATCCTTGGTCCGTTTCTTGTAGTGTTAGGAGGAAGAAAGTATGTGGTAGCAGCAATTGATTATTTTACGAAATGGGTAGAAGCTGAAGCTTTGTCAACAACTACTACTACAAGTCAAATAGAAAAGTTTTTCAGAAACAAAATCATATTCAGATTTAGTCTATCCAAAGTTTTGCTTACGGATCATGGCACACAATTTGACAATGAATGGTTCAAAGAATTATGTACACGTTATCATATTGAATACAAAACTTCTTTTGTAGCTTATCCTCAGTGCAATGGATAGATTGAAATAACAAACAAATCTCTTCTTCAAGGGATTAAGAGAAGACCGGATGAAGCAAACACTCTATGGGTAGATGAAGTACCGTATGTACTTTGGGCATACTGAACCACAGTTCGAACTCTAACAGGGGAGACGCCTTTCAAACTGGCATATGGATTTGAAGCTCTAGCTCATGTGGAGGTAATAGCTGGGTCCAAAAAATCAGAGGAATTCAATCTAGTAGCAAATGAAGAGCGTCTAAGGGCAAACCTAGAGTTCTTGGATGAGGTCGAAGAATGTGCGTTATATCAAAATATAGAATACCAAAGGAGGACAACGGCATATTATAACGCGCAGATCAGGCCCAGATTCTTCAGAGTTGGTGATTTGGTTTTGAGGAAGAAATCAATGTCAAATCCCAGAAATTGTGAAAAGCTATCTACAAATTGGGAAGGACCCTATGTGGTAGTTAAAGCTGTTAGTTCTAATACTTACTAGCTTAGAGATCTACATGGAAGTTGTTTGAGACGACCATGGAATGTAATTCATCTCAAGAAGTATTATCAGTAATAAATAAGAGAGTTCTTGTTGTTTGAAATGTTTTGACTATTTCGAATCATCCTCATCATCCAAATTGGTTCCTCATCAGCCGTTAAGGCCCTTGTCATCCGTTTTCCCTAAAGGCTTCTGATCAGCCATTTTTCATATAGGCAGAGGATGATCAAAGACTTTCCGTAAGTCATGCTTTCTGTAAGCCAAAGCTTTCTGAAGCTGATCAAAGACTTTCCGTAAGTCAGGCTTTCCATAAGCCAAAGCTTTCCAAAGCTAACCAAAGACTTTCTGTAAGTCAGGCTTTTCGTAAGCCAAAGCTTTCTAAAGTTGATCAAAGACTTTCCATAAGTTAGGCTTTCCATAAGCCAAAGCTTTCCGAAGCTGATCAAAGACTTTCCATAAGTTAGGCTTTTCGTAAGCCAAAGGTTTCCGAAGCTGATCAAAGACTTTTCGTAAGTCAAGCTTTTCATAAGCTAATTAAGACTTTCCTTAAGTCAGGCAACTTTCAGTCACGTAAAAAACTTCTAATCAGCCATTAAGGCTCTCTTCAACCATTTTCTCAAGGGCTTCATCAGCTATTCTTTTCTAAGAATGCCTCATCAGCAAGTTTTTCACAGAGTTCTTGATTAGCAAATTTTGCATAAAGTTCGGAGGAAAGATTATGCAGTTATACAAATTCTTCAAGGTCTATATCAACAGCAAGCACGTGGGAAAAAATGAAATTGGATCAAAAGTTATATCTTAAGGGAAAAAATGATCAAGAGTACAAAATGTTGTAGTTGATCAGGAATGAAAGAAAAATTTTAACATCAGAAAAATTCAGGAAATTCTTGGAGCCAGGAAAAATTCTTGAATCAAGGAAGCATTTGTCTCTTTAGGAGGGGTGGCTGGAATCTTTTTCTTCAGTAGAGTTTTTGTCAACAGAATCATCACTATCAGAACCAGAAGTTTCCTCTTCTGTGGAGTCTTCACTTTCAAATTCTTCTGAAGAATTATCATCTTCAGGGTGTTTGATTTTCTGAAGGTCAAAGAATCTACTGGTTGGGAGAAAGCGAGAAGGAACCACTTTGAAGTCCATTTTAGGATGAATCTTACAAACTTCACCCCAAACTTCATCACAATAGACTCTTAGCATGTTTCTACAAAATCCCAAGAGCAGGATTATCTTTTGCTTGCTCGATAGCTTCGGTAACAACCTTGATGGAGTTCTGATAATCATTATGCAGTTCTTTTTCTCGAATTCAAATTGGCTTTTTTTCTTCTCAAAGGCTTCCTCTAAAGCTGTCTTTTACTAAAAAATCACATTCAAGCTGGCATATAAGTTGTCTCTTTCAATTTCCAACTCAAATTTCTCTCATGAAAGAGAATCAATAATTCCTTGTAGCCGTCTATTTCCTCTTTCCAGGCTTGAATTTTTCTTCTCAGCTCTGTAAGACCTAACCAGTAATTCATCCTTCTCTTGTTCAATGCTTTGGGACCATGCTATCGCCTTTCCAACTTTTGGCAAATTTCTTCTCTTTCATGCTTGGCAAGTCTGGCTCTTTCCTAAGCATCATTCTTCATCATCTCCATTTGTACGAGTTCTTCTTTCTGTTTCATAACAGAAGGTTTCAAATTGGAATTTTCCTCTTGCAATTCAGCACAGAGATCAAAACATAAGGTAAAATCATCTTGTAAACCCTCAATCTCAGAACCCGCATCTAATCTTCTCTTTGATATTTTGAAATTACTTTTAAGATCTTGTACCTCATCAATCAGTTCAAAATTCTTGTTGAAATCATGGTTCTCTAAGGAAAGAACTTTTTCCCTTTCCAAAACTTCATAAGAAGCATAAAAGGCAGCACCAAAACATCTGCAAGCATGTCAAAAAGGTCAGTACAGAAGGGATTGAAAGAGAAGATTAATCATGAAATACAATGAAAAAAATAGATTTATTTATGACCCCCAGCATGAGAGTAAAGACTGAAATCACTCATGGTAGCCGTTTCTCTTTTTTCATGGGGAATCCTACCCTTGGTTCCCATTCACGGGCAACCTCCCAGTTCCAATTGACAGTGTGATTTTCTTTCAAATTCCAAGAAGGCTTGAAGTGATCTCCGGAGTTAGCAACACTCTAAGTGTCTTCAAGCATGGCAGGATCAGCTGGTGACCAAGTGGAAATGTTAATTGCTTCATGGAGGTTGGGAGCTATTACAGCATCATTAGAGGCAACCTGAAGGTCAACCACTTCAATTGTTGGATTTTCTTGACTTCCAGTCCTAGCAGAAGGCTCAATCTGCATGTCAGGATCTGGGGGGATGACATCTAGGGCGAAATCTTGAACATTGTCAGGAATGACATCTAGAATAACATCTAGAACAACATTCGGTATGGCATTCAGAACAAGAGGAACAATATCAAAAGCATTTTAATCAGGAACTTTTCCAAAAGCAGGGTTAGGAATGATAGGAGATTGGTCAGGATTATCTTCATCAAATAACTGATTCGCTATTTGTTCAATAATCTCACCTGCAGCATGAACGACAATTTCTTCCGCCATTTGCTCAATTGATTAATCAAGTGATCAGAAAAATCCTCACCTTTTGTTCCTGATTCAGCATTTTCTTCGAGTGAAGTATGGTTTTTACCAACAGAAGAGTGAACTGGAGACAAAAGAGTGGAGACATTATGTCCAGATGGAAGACTGACTCAGCTGCCCCCTCTGTATTCCTCTTCGCGGATTCAAAACCCTCTTTGATGGTAGGTGACACCAAAACCTTTTTACTTCTACTTTTCTTAGTAACAGTTAACTCCTGGCCTGAGGAGGGACCCATGGACCAAAGTTTTCTCCTTGAGGTCCTAGTTTTTCTTGCCTTGAATGCAAGATCCTCATCAACCACCACTTTAGTAATTCCCACATCAACATCTTCATCATCAACAATTTCTTTCAAAGCTTGTTCTTTTTCTTCCATAGACTTCTTTTTTGCACTCTTGGTCTTTCTTTTCTTCAACTTGGATTGATCAGACTCTTCATCAAAAACACTATCATTTGTTTCTTTATGTGGGGAGCATTTCTCTTTTCTCTTTCCCTTTCTGGGGCACAGTACCAGCTTCTTTTTTGGCATGAACTTCCTTTTGAATTTCAGCAAGGTTGGGGGCTTTCCAATCCCCAATTCCTGAGAGAAATATTAAATCAAAATGGAGAATAAGAAGAAAGGTATATACAAATAGAGAGAGGAAATAAGAAGATATACCTAGTAAAAGGTCGTGACAGGCTAACCCATCACCGGTTCTGAAATCATTCACATCAATTCGCTCCCCAGTGGGAAGTAAATTCCAGGTGTGTTGGTCATATTCACTAAGAGGAGGTCACTGATTCAAAGGGGATACAGATTCGGGAGTATGCAAGCACCAACGAGAATGATAGTTCGGAAAACGAATGGCACAGAAGAAGTACTTTTGCCTCCAACCTTTATTGTCATGTGGAATGGATAAGTCAGCGAAGATAGAGCAGTCGCCCAACTCAGTGGCAATGCTGGTTCTCCTTGAAAAATGGAGATTACCACGCTCGCTTCCAACTTTCAATGTGTGATCATTCCTGAAAAGATCATCGGAGGGATTGCGTCCCACTTTCTGAACAAAAGCAAAAAAGAAAAGTAGACAAGTCTCCAACTATTCGGAGTTAGTTGGCAAGGACAGATTCGGTAGTAATCAAGAAGAGATTGGAATAAAAGAATCAAAGGAATTCTAAACCCGGCTTCAAGGTGGCTAAGATAAACATCAATTACTTCAGGGTCAGTCAAGTAAGCACGGTCAAAAGGTTCTAGAGTCAAAATTTAACTTCAGGGGGAAAGCAATAATCCTGCAAGTAAGAAGATAGTTTGGACTTCTTGATTTTAGAAGGGTACCACCACTCTGGCCCAGCAGTTTTTGGGTTCTTTTTTTCTTTTTCAACATCTACAGGTTGGTAAGGAACTATCACCTCATCATGAGCATAAAGGACAGGTTCCCAATCTAATAGAGGTTGGTCAGAAGAAGGATTGGTTAGGGTCTTTTCTGAGTCAACCTTTGGCGCCTTTGATGAAGCCCCTACCTTAGACGAAGAACTGGGATCAGAAGGATCAGTGGAGTGATCCATGGAAAAGAAGAAAAGAGAGGAATGAAGGTTCAAATATTATTCAGGAAAATGATAAAATGAGTTGTAGATAACTGAGGAAAGAAAAAGAAGTCAAGTGAAGGATGAAGAAGAAAAGAGGTGACGAAAGACAAGTAAATATAGGAAGCAGGGCAACGTGATTGGAAACTCTCAAAATTTGGAGGGAAAATACACAATGATTCAAATCAATGGCCATGACTGATCCAAATCGACATTTGAGATTAATTACTTGATTTTGGAATGATGCAACTGAACACATGGATGAAGTGAGTAAGTCAAGAAAAAGGTGTTGGAATCATGCGTTGGAAGATAAGTAACATCTTGGAATCGTACTCTAGAAGATAAGTAACATCTTGGAATTGTACGCTGGAAGATAAATAACATCTGTGAGAAAATTGAAACCCGCATTTATGAAGGAGTGGAAAAGGCTGACGAGTGGAGATCCTCATCAGATATTCGAGAAAGTTTGGGGGCTGGGCTCTGTTTTTGAAATGATTAAAGAGGCTAAGCATTTTTTCAAGACAAGAAAAGTTCATTTTCGATGGAATTCAAGCCGTAAATCATAATTTTGGTTTTAGATAAGTTCGTTTTCGATTGTTTTAGAAATTAATTTTGGTGGTTTTAGAAACTCAAACGTTGACGAATCCGAATCTCACCATGTGGAGGCAGAATTGAGAATCAACATTCAAAATTGAGTACTTGAACAGGAATGGTCAACTTCAAAAGCAGATGCAAAAAAGGAACGGCTCTGATTGAATTCAGTATCCATTGATGACCTCTCCAGCTCAAAGTTGAACTTGACGATACTTGATGAACTCCCAATGTCACATCCTCCCAGCCGGTACCCTAACTGGCATACCCGAGAGTGTGATCCACAGCCCAAAAGATCAAGTTTAGGAACGATCATATCCATTTCGCACAATAACATAATCAAAAGCAAGAGCAAATCATAATGTTCAAGTAATTTATAATAAAAGTCAAGAAAGGATCTCAGAAGGATCACAAAAAAATATATTAGAGTGCGGAATAACAAGATACCAAATCAAAAGACCATTGTAGAGTATAGCGGAAATATACCCTACAAACACATACGGAAGGTAGATCGAAATCCAAGTAAAGCTCTAAGCTAATACAAGTAAAGTAAAAGATAAGTCTAGAAGAAACAAAGGAAATCTAATCCACATCTTCAGTCAGCTCTTCTTGTTCTTCAGTCTTCATCTTCTTCACCTTGCGCTTCCTCATACGGGCCGTCAAAGAAATCTAAACCTGTAGAGAAGTCTAACAACAGATTGTACAAAAAAAAGGAATGAGTTTCGAAAGAAACTCAATAAGGCAAGTTAATCCATAACAACATAAACAACATGGAAGCAAACCATAACAAGATGCAATGCAATATGAAACAAGTAATGTATGTATGCATCTAAACTCTATGTATGCTAGTCTCTATGGCAGACATGCTTTAAGTCATAGCATTGTACTTCTCTGGGTAGGTTAGTCACTCGGCTCCAGTAGGCAGTGGGTTCGGGCATCCCTCTCGGACAAACCATGGTAAGGGGTTAAGTCAACACACTCTCTCACAAGAATTTGGCATAAGTACCGGCGCATGTCAGGGAAAAGCCTAGCCCAATGCAAGTCATCTAGTCAGTTACATCAAGTCAGTTCCAGATACTTCCATTCCTCCCCTCTCGGGATCCTTTCCGGTATCCTTCACACTAGAGTCACGGATATTACTCACCGGATTCATCAACCCTATTGGTTATCCACATATGGTAAACGGGAAGCTCTCATGTCCTCTCACGGATATAACTCACCGGTCTCGAATGCCCATGAGCCCAAGTCTAGCCATATGCAACCCTCCAATAAATGGCCCCCACAATGTGATTCCCGTCCTCTCACGGATATAACTCACCGGTCTCGAGTGCCCGTGAATCCCCATTGCTACCACGGGTCGTTCGGTCTAAATACCCTTCCGAATCGGGTCTGATATAACAGGGGTGTATCCTAGCCAAACACCACTAGACATCCCTAGGTATGACAACCATTGATTCGGGAAAGCGTCGATGGGCATCTTCGGAGAACATCCCATACTATTCCCTCCGATGTCCAAGGACAAAAGCATCAAAAGGATACTCCCCAATCCCAAACCAAATTTAAGCAAACACATTCTCAGAACAGTCATGACATACACAACCAGCAGTTCATCATATACAAGAGAATGTAAAAGCAGAAATCAGATTAGGCAATAATCAGTAACTCATATATCATGAATAATAAAAAGACAATATAAACAAGTGCTACTGTTCCCACAGTAGGAGATCAGAATTAAAATACAATAACAGTAGGTAATCTCATAGTTTCATAAAGTAGAAACCAGAGAACAAGCAATCTATGTAGTTAAGGAATTAACTGTCCTTACCTTGATTATCGCCGAAGATAATCCAAAGATCAAAGAGAGAGGCTCCAAACTTAGCAAATAAACCCCTAACAATCATAGATATAACATTAGGAAAGATACCTAAAAGATCAGAGAGCAAACGAATCAAATCGAGCAAAAATTGAAGCTACTGACTTGATTGGTCGATTGCCTTGGTATACTGACCCAGTCGACCAATCGAGTCAGTAAGGGATAGTGAAAACTGTTTTGGCCATAACTTCTTCGTTTGAAGTCGGATTGATCCGAAATTCGAAGGGGAACTTTCTAGGATGTATTAGAATCATATGGGAAGATAAGATCATCAAGTCATGGTAAAAAGATGGGTTCTTGATTTGACCCAAGAAACTAGGGTTTCAACCTTATGGTTCCCATAATAAGGTTATGATCACGGAAAGAGAGGGAATGATTGTTATCAAGAAAATAACAAGAAATCATAGGAAATCTAGTTTAGGTTAATAGAAACATTGCCCATGAGGTTTCCCTCACATGGGAGGTTACCAAAAGGTTTCCAGAAAGATCATACAAGGGTAGGGTTTCAAGGATTAGGGTTAGGGTTTCAAGATTAGGGTTTCAAGAATTCAACTGGCTGGGGTTGAGATCATGATGATGATCATAGATCTCAAGGAACAAGATGAGATCATGGAGTGGATGGTTGCAAGAGTGCATCATCTTCTTCCTGGTCTCAGCCAAGAACAGATTAAAGAAAGAAAATCAGAGATGGAGAAGAAAGAAAAGAGAGTAGACATACCTTTGATGCGAGAGGAAGAAGATTACTTCAAGTCTTGTGAGAGATCACCAAGGAATGCAAGGGAATTGATTAGATTAGGGTTCTAACTCGTTCCAGAGGCTTAGGAGGCAGATGAGGCGGAGTATTCCCGAGATTAGACTTAAATAGAAGAAACAGGACCAAATTGGTAAATTCAGACACCATTGGTCGATTGATTGGTCTGTTGGTCCAATCGACCAATGAATCGACCAATCAGGACAGCAAGGTTCAAACAGGGATTCGGAGGGCTATACAGGGTCAAATTGAATGAGGTTTTCTTCTACGAGTCAATCAAGAAGTCTAGTTTCCAAAAATACTTTCGGATCAAGAATGGGAGTTCATTAGGTCCACCAACTAGGCTCACCTTCTTCGATGCGCAAGAAGGATTTGTCAGACATAGTTCAGCAACTTTGGATAGGGATTTGGAAGGTTATATGGGGTCAAATTGAGTGGGGTTTTCTCCTGGAAGTCCATTAAGAAGTCTAGTTTCGGAAAATATAATCGGATTGAGCACAGGAGTTCATTAGGTATTTCAACTAATTCACCCCTCTTCGGTGCGCAGATTCAGAACAAAACTGATGGCTCTCATGGAAAGGCTAGGGGTAATCAAGATTCACCCTAGGGAAAGAGAAACAAAGAATGCACAATCTGAAAAGGTGTTGGGAAGTTTCCAATAGATAAAAGAACATTAGGGTCTCAGATATGGTTACCTCTCATAAGAGTTGGTTACCTCCCATGAGAGTTACCCATAATTAACTCTTACAAAAACAACCCAAGATAGATAAAGGAACATCTCATTAATATTTCAAAATCAAGAATGGAATTAGGAAGGGTCTACCAATGAGAGGAAAGAATGTAAATAAATTCAAAGGAAAGAAATCCTAATATCCCATGGGAAGACTAGGGAGAATAAAGATTCACCCTAGGGAATAAAGATAAAGAAATCATAATAAAGAAAGTCTTGGGGAGGATCCAATGAATTAATAGAAAATAGAAGGGTTGCCAATTGATCCAAGGAAAAACAAGGATCAACTCCTCAATCATGAGGACACAAGGGAAGGTCATGGTAATAGTATGAGACCTTCCCCACAATCATAAAGATAGGTAGAAAATTCAGGGAAAGTATCATCAAGATTGTTGGTGGAATCAAATTCAAGAATCATCGCCATATGGCTTCAAGAACATAGAGTGAAATGGGGAATTCACTCTAGGGCTAAAAGAATTAGAGAAGAGATCATTACAGCAGTGTAATACCCTTCTCATAATCAGAATATCAGAAGTAGAGAAGAAAGAATGAATTAAAGAAGAAATGAATTGAATACTAACCTTTTAGAAGAGAAACCGATGTAGAAATCTAAAGAGATGTTTGAGAATCTTTCTTGGCTTCGAAGGAGAGGATCTAGGGCTCTTCCCACGTTCTCCAAAGGTTTAGAACAGATTGTGATTGGAAAACATGGAGTTCCCCCTCTTTAAATAGCACAAAGAGTCCAAGAATTACTAGGATTTCACCAAACTGACCAAATTGACCTTGTTGATTGATTGGTTGCCAAAAAGGAAGATCTAAGGTCCTTTCCACGTTCCATAGAGAGTTAGAAACCTAGAGGGAAAGTTTACCACGAAATTTAAAGAAATAAAGCTTTTAAAAACCTTAAAAACAGAAAATTACCAAAATGCCACTGCCTGGACAGCTTGTTCAAAAATAGGGATTTAATGGGCCTAACTTCAATATTTTTGGATGGGCTTCTTTCAACGCATCATACTACTTACCTAGTATGGAGGGATGTCTTCAAACCAGGTCCAACTAAGCTTTAGGTCCATCAACCAAGTTCTTCTTCACTAGTGAGTAGTTCAACACCAAATCAATTAAGGTTTCCATAAGGAAACACCATCATCAATATCCATGGGTTTTGGGTCAAACACCATATCTTCTACTGAGATGGCCCACAAAGACATCATCCCTCATTTTGGGACATTGGATCAACCCTAAGAGAAAGGTCTGACATGGCTTCCTAAGATTTTCAAAGATAGTAAAACTGAAATCACGGTCAAACTTCAAAGTCAACATTAAACAAAACTGAAATCACGGTCCAACTTCAAAGTCAACATTTAAACAAACCCTTCTTTTACCCAAAACAGATAGGGTGCCCTGGCTAGGTTTGGGCTGGATTTCACACCCAAGATCAAATGATGAGCTCAGGATTCTGATGAGCTCTATGATGCAATAGATTGAACTTAGAATCTCTGATGAATTCGTTTGATCGAGGGATGAGCTCGAAAGTTTCTGATGAGCTCCACAGGTTGGCAAATGAGCTCAAAATTCTGATGAGCTCTACAATGCAATAGATTGAACTCAAAATTTCTGACAAACTCTCTCAACTGAAGGATGAACTCAACGTTCAAACAATTCCTCATGACTGGAGATGAGCTCAAGTACTGAAGAATTCTCACAACCCATGCTAGATGAAGAGATGAATTAAGAATTTTCCAACCAAAAGTAGTTCTACTAATCAGAAGAAAGGTTAAACCTCTGGACCAGAGTTTCAATTTTATTTCAACCTGATTAGCAGGCTTGAGGCTCATGTTCTGAATAAATTACCCCCAAACCCAGTTCATACCGGCCTGACTGGGACCGACCAATGATACGAATAAGCTAGCGGCTCCGCCCGAAGGCCATACAAGGATCCAATCCTGGCCACCCGATCTAAATCATCCAATCGACGGTCGCTAGTGGCTCAGGTCGATTGAAGGAGCCTATAAATAGGGTTGTGACATGCATGATAGGTAAGACATTCAAATTCATTCACTAGAACTGGCAACTTTCTCGCTGATATACCTTCAAGCTCTGCAGAAGCTCCCAGTGAGCTCTGCAACCCTAATTCTCAGTCATCCATTGACTTTGTAACACCCCACCCAGCTGGATCCGATCATACCTGAATACCCATGGGGGTGATACACTACAAGATCTAGGTTCAGTGACAATTCCATACAATACACAATAAAGTACAATTAAATGGAAAGGAAATAAAACAAGTTCAAGTATTTAATTATCAAGAATGAAAGAAAGGATTACAATAGTTCAAAACTTCCCTTCAAAAACTAAACACTAGAGTTTCATGAAAAGAAAGAATGTCTAAAGTCTACAGCAGAAAATAATCTAAGAAAACTCTAAGGAAAGGTAACTCCATAAGAGAAATCCTGACATAAGCAGGAAGCATCATGTACTTCCACTTCTTTTCCAATTACGCCATCCTGATAGCCACTTGACAAAGGATCCTCAACGAAAGTGGGATCCTCATAACCTATAGTGAGTCTATAAAAACAAACAAAATAATGGAATGAGTTCATAAAACTCAGTGAGGTAACTAACATTCACATCATATATTCATCCAATTTCCATGTCATAATTCATAAGACAATCATGTATTTAATAATATAAATAAATAGATGCATGGTGATGATATGTGGTTCCTAACTCTATAATGTAGTCTCTATGGCAGACACACATTAAGTGTAAACACCAATCTCCTTTGGGCGGTCTCAGTCACTCACCCTCAACAAGAGGTGTCTATTAGGTTCTCTGCGGTTGTTGGGTAAAGTCCTGTTGAACCATTGTTGGGGTTTAGGTCACCACTCTCTTTGTGAAATCCAGCCCCAAACCTAGCCTGGACACCCTATTTGTTTTGAAGAAATAAGTGACTTGTTGATGTTTGACCTTGAAGTGGGACCCAAAGTTCAGTATGACTATGTTTAAAAGGTCCTAGGAAGTCAAGCCAGGCCTCTCCCTTAGTGTTGATCCGAAGGCCTGAAGTGAAGGAAGAAGACCTTGTGGGCCATCTCAATAGAAGACATGGTGTCTGATCCAAAATCCATGGAGATTGATGATGGAGTCCCCTTTTTGGAATCTTGTCTGGATTGGAGATGAACTGCACCTTGATGTTTAAGAGCTTAGTTGATGGACCTAAAGCCTAGTTGGACATGGTTTGAAGGCATTCCTCTATACTAGGTAAGTTGCTTGTTGAGTTGGGAGAAGCCCCATAAAAAATATTGAGTTTTGGAGCTTGAAATCCCTATTTTTGGGCTTGCTGTCAGGCTGGGTCAACTGGGCCAATCAACCCAGCTAGGCTGCCAAGAGAGGGGCTTATGCGTAAAACTTTATCTTTCTTAGATTATTGGTGCTCTATATGGAATTTCGTGGTAACCAGCCCCATTATGTTCCTAAGCCTTTGGAGAACGTGGGAAGCACCCTAGAGCCTCCTCCTCAAGCCAAGGAAGATCCCCAAGCTTTGCCTCCAAGTTTCTATTTTGATTCTTCTTTAACAAGGTTGGTATTTTACCTCTCTCTTCTCTAATCTCTTCTCTCTATTGTTCTAGCTTATTGTTTTGAATGTAAGGAAGGTATTACACTACTGTAATTGCCTATTCCTCGATCTCCTTTGACCTAAAGTGAAACCCCATTCACTTTATGCATTCCTTGAAGCCATATGGCAATTCTCCATGTTTTTTTATTAGTTTTGTTAACATGATTCATCATCCTTATAAGTTGTTGTCTTAACCTATTGTAGACTTGTTTCTTATCAATTTCTAAGCATGATCTACTGTATTCTATTCCTTTTGAATGAAGAATCTCCATTCATTCCATTGATGCTATGATCTCAATATTTGATTTTCTAAAAGAGATCATTAATATCTTCATGCATGCATGTTTAATCTTAATTCACTAACATGTTAGATACATTCTCATGTTAGTATTCATCTCTGATCTATTGCTAGTGATCCTCTTGAGTGAATCCTTAATTCTCCTTTGCATCCATGGTTGTTTTCATCGAAAACCATGTTGTTGATCAAATTAGAAAGTCATGTTTCCAAATTAATAAGTATTGTTGTAGGTATGTTTTTTTTTTTTTTTTTTTTTTTTTTTTTTGTGTGGTATCATGGATGGTATCTAATCCATGCTAGATAGTATGTTTATGTGAAGTTCCCCTTTGAATTTCGAGGCAATCAGACTTCAAACGAGGAAGTTATGACCAATTTAGTGTTTGTTGTCGCGTACTATTCACTGGGTAGACTGCTTGGGTCTACTAGGCCAGGCTACTCAGCCAATCAACCCACAGTGATAGTAACTCCATTTTTTATCCGTTTCGACTCCTATCTCTTGGATTTACCTCTTATGACCTATACATGTTTTCTCAAGCTTCTTTAGGTGATTTTGGATATGTTCTTTGATTTCTTACTTGAAGATTATAAGTTCGGATTATGAGGTGAGTATTCCTACTCACAATATGTTTATTTACATGTCTTGTTGTAATATGACAAAAATGAATGACCTAGTTACTGCTGTTTCAATTTTTTTACATCATCATATGTCTGTAGTTATAGTAGCTTGTCCATATTGTGAATTGCATATTAGAATTGATTATTGATTATGAGAATGTGATATGGATTATGATATGGGTATGAATGTGAATGTGATGTGTATGGAATCATGATGTGATGTGGATGCCTATGTTGTAGTTGTGGAATGGGGAATGCCCTTTTGGCGTTTCTGTCTTTGGACACCAATGGAAGTGGTATGACGCTTTCCTTTGGTGCCCCTTGACTCTTTCCCTGACTGTAAAACCCAGCCCTAACCTTGACCCGGAAACCTTGTTATTTGTAGGTCCGATGACCCGAAGTAAAGTAAGAAGTCAGCTTTGGGCCATCCCAGTAGAGGACTTGGTGTCTGGCTTTGAATCCATGAGAGTTGATGATGAAGTTCTATTTATGGAAACTGAATCTTGATGAAGATCGGATTAGTTGATGGACTTGGAGTGCTCTCTATCTTGGTTTGAAGGCATTTCTACCTATTAGGTAAGTCACTTGACATGTGTGCAAAACCCCTTTAGGATTGGATTTGATCTGGGTCTTCAATTCCCTGTTTTGGAACTTGTCGAAGCATTGGTCGACCGATTGGTCGACTGGGCCGATCGACCAATCCACTCGACCAATGAGTCTTGTCTTTGGCAATTAGGTTTTTCTTGCTCTATTTAAGTCCAATCTCGAGTCTACTTTGTATTTGCTGCCTCCAAACTCTTTGGAACGAACCAAAGACCTCTGCAAGTCATCTCCCTTGCATCCTTGGTGATTTTCTTGACGGATCTTCGTCGAAACTCTTCCTTTTGCATCAAAAGGTATGTCTACACTCTCTTCTTCTCTTCTATCTCTTATTTTCTTTCCTTTTTGAGTTGAGACAGTAGAGGAGATGCTGCATTCTCTGTTGCAAACATCTCTGGACTTGTCTCTCATGATCATCCTAAGGATTAGAGGCTAGAACAATGATCTTAACCATGATCATTGCAAGCTTTTGAAGGAATCATGATCAAACCATGATCTAATCTTGTTAAACTTCTGATTTGAATTCTGATCTCCTTGGATCTTCTATATTGATCATGTTAGTAGCCAATTGCTGTGTTTTCTTTTCATGAACCATGATCTATCAATCTCTAGTTGTTCTCTTCTACCATACTATGTGTTCCTCATGAATCATGGTAGTTACATATATGGTTGGTTTTGTTTCCTTATTTAAATTTATGCTTTTAAGCCTAGTTCCTTGAAGATCTAAGTATGTTTTCATGATACCTTTACCTGAAGCAATGATCCATCCTCCTATTGTTCTTGTCTTTGATTTCTATTTCGAATTCATCAAGATCCATGGTTGATCTAATTATGGTAACTTTTTGTTTCCTAATTTGGATCTTGATGTCTTGTTTGGATTAATGTTTTGAGGTCCCCTATATGTTAGAATACTACTGATGTAGTTTACCCCTTGATTAGTACCCTTTTGAACCACCAAATTCGGATTTCATATCTTAAAACTCTGTTTTTTTTAGGATATCTTTCGCATTGGTCGATTGATTGGTCGATGGGCGATCAACCAATCCACTCGACCAATGAGTACAAAGCAACTCCAGAATTGGTTTGTGTTGGATGTTTTGGTATCTTTTTCGTTAGGGATCTTTCCTAATATGTTGTATACACTTGTTTAGGACCTTCTTCTCAAGTTTGCCAAGATCTTACTTGATTTCTTAGGATTCCTTTGCGAGTTATAAAAGGTAAGGATGGTTATTTCCTTAATTACATAGATAGCATGAATCTAGTTTCTATATTTGAATATCATTGACATGTTTCCTAAATTAGATTCTTACAATGATATACTACTGTTGCATAACTTTGATTACATTAGCATTACTTATTCATATTAAATTGGTTCATGTATGATTTACTTACCAATTATATACAAGTTGATTGTAATTATTGATTTCTTTCCATATATGAAGTTACCATATATGTGATGATATGAATTGATGCATGTGTATGCTTAAGTATGGTTTGGAAAGGAGAGGTGTCCTTTTGACACTCTTGTCCTTGGACTACTACGGGAATATTATGGGATGTTTCCGGAGATGCCCTCTGGACACCTTCCTAAACTATTGGATGACATATCTAGGATTGTCTAGTAGTGTTTGGCTAGGATGTCCCGTTATGTCAGACCCTAATCGGAGGGGTATTGAGACCGAACGACCCGTGGTAGCAATGGGGATTCATGGGCGCTCAAGACCGGTAACCAACCCGTGAGAGGACAGGAATCACATTGTGGGGGCCATTTATTGGTAGGGTTGCATATGGTTAGACTTGGGCTCACGGGCGCTTAAGACCGGTAACCAACCCGTGAGAGGACGTGAGAGCTTCCCGTTTACCATATGTGGATGATCAATAGGGTTGATGAGTCCGTAGTCAGGGACTATGAGGACTCTAGTGTGAAGGATACCGGAAAGGATCGTCAGGGACGAGGAATGGACGTATCTGGATCTGACTTGATGTAACTAAGTAGAAGACTTGCATTTGGCTAGGTTTTACCCTGACATGCGCCGGTACTTAGACCAATGGTGATGTGAGAGAGTGGTGACTTAACCCCCAGCCATGGAATGTCCCGAGGGATGCCGGACCCATTACCAACTGATGATGAGTGATTGAGACCTTCCTAAAGAAGTACGGTGCTATGACTTAAAGCATGTCTGCCATTAGAGACCAGCATACATAGAGTTAGATTCATTCATTCATTGCTTGTCTCATATCATATTTCATTTATGTTTGTTCTAAAATCCTGCCATTTATGTTATTATGGATTTAACTGCCTTACTGAGTTTCTTTGAAACTCATTCCTTTATTGTACAATGTTTGTTAGACTATCCTGCAGGTACTGAATACTATGACGGTTCCTATGAAGAAGCGCAAGGCGAAGAGGCATATCTCCAGGAAGGTGATTGCGGTTACCACAATTACACTGAAGATCCCGCGAGTGGTTATGATCCGTACGATGCTTAGTCCGACCATTGAGTGGAAGCGTCCTTGTGCCATTTATGAGATTTACACTTATAAGGATTTTGTCTATAAAGTGGAGAACAATTTAGTTACCCATTGTACTTGCTACTGGGATTAGATTTTGTCTAGTTTATTCTCTTTTAGAGCTACTTTTCCGCTGGTTGTAGAGTGGGATTTTCGCCTCACTTTACTTATCTGTTTGACACTCTGATTATATCTAGTACTCTGATTCATTTATGATTCATTCTTTCCTTATTGGATCTATGGTTTATCTTCCGCACTTTTATTATGATTGTTCATGATTATGTTATTGTTTACGTGGGAGGTTGATTACTCGATACCTGATCTTCGGGCTGTGGATCACACTCTCGGGTATGCCAGATAGGGTACCGGCTGGGAGGACGTGACAGATTGGTATCAGAACCCAAGTTTCGAGGAGATCCTAACCACAAAAGACAATAACTGAACATTCCTGAGTCATTGATCTGAAATGACTCTTCTACTCTTAGAAGTGAATAATAGAACACTGAATTAGAAACTTAACCTTTGAGGCATAACAAAACATTTCCGAATAACATACCATAATTATACTTGAACAAATGTCACTAATGCAAGGAAAAGAAAGGTGCATAATATACAATAATTAAGTGAAACAAAATGAACTTCATTAATTTCAAAAGTTTTTACAACGATTACATCTGAAATGCATAAATGGAAATCCTAGGGTACAGGTCTATCTAGGTGATCTTCTCGATCTCTCGTATGCTCGAACTCCTCCGCTAGCCGAGTCACCCGATGCTCTATCCTATCCCGTCGTGACTCCATCCTCTCATACATTTGCTCTCGTCCGACCTCCATCCTCTCTAGCATGGAAGTCATCGATCTCATCCGTGCCCCAAGATCTGAAGTCTCCGGAACTGCATGTGAAGGGCCACCCGCCTCGAAGTGTGATGAAGGAAACTCGGGATGCACCGGCTCAGCCTCGTGCATATCCGCATCATCTCCGGCCCGATCATCACTATCGAGACCGATATCCTCTCCTCCATCCTCCGACCCCCGATCCTCATCCTCCGACTCCTCATCATCCTCACCCTCCGGACCAGAGATCTCTCTCGATCGCTGCACGTCTCATCCGACGAATGGTCCGAGTCCCAATAGAGTATCCCTGTGAACCAGTGTCCACTGGTGTATCCTCGAAGCTCACCCCGAAATGCCTGAAGATCAAGGTCAATAGCCTCCCATAGCAAAGGTTCCGCATGCTAGGTGTCACGTCCTCCCAGCCGGTACCCTATCTGGCATACCCGAGAGTGTGATCCACAGCCCGAAGATCAGGTATCGAGTGATCAGCCTCCCACATAAACAATAACATAATCATGAACAATCATAATAAAAGTGCGGAAGATAAACCATAGATCCAATAAAGAAAGAATGAATCATAAATGAATCAGAATGATAGATATAATCAGAGTATCAAACAGATAAGTAAAGTGAGGCAAAAATCCCACTCTACAACCAGCGGAAAAGTAGCTCTAAAAAGAATAAACTAGGTAAAATCTAATCCCAGTAGCAAGTACATTGGGTAACTAAATTGTTCTCCACTTTATAGACAACATCCTTATAAGTGTAAATCTCATAAATAGCACAAGGACGCTTCCACTCAATGGTCGGACTAAGCATCGTACGGAGCATAACCACTCGCGGGATCTTCAGTGTAATTGTGGTAACCGCAATCACCTTCCTAGAGATATGTCTCCTCGCCTTGCGCTTCTTCATAGGGATCGTCATAGTATTCAGTACCTGCAGGATAGTCTAACAAACATTGTACAATAAAGGAATGAGTTTCAAAGAAACTCGGTAGAAGGCGATTAAAATCCATAATAACATAAATGGCAGGATTCCAGAACAAACATAAATGCAATATGATATGAGACAAGCAATGAATGAATGAATCTAACTCTATGTATGCTGGTCACTATTGGCAGACATGCTTTAAGTCATAGCACCGTACTACTTTAGGAAAGTCCACTCACATCCTCAACCATTTAAGATATCTTGGATTCTCTCACGGATCATTTCACCGGTCTTGAGCAGCCGAATGGTAATGGGTCCTTCATCCCTCAAGACAAACCATGGCAGGGGGTTAAGTCAACACACTCTCTCACAACCATTTGGCATAAGTACTGACGCATGTCAGGGTAAAACCTAGCCAAATGCAAGTCTTCTACTTAGTTACATCAAGTCAGATCCAGATACGTCCATTCCTCGTCCCTGACGATCCTTTCCGGTATCCTTCACACTAGAGTCCTCATAGTCCCTGACTACGGACTCATCAACCCTATTGATCATCCACATATGGTAAACGGGAAGCTCTCACGTCCTCTCACGGGTTAGTTACCGGTCTTAAGCGCCCGTGAGCCCAAGTCTAACCATATGCAACCCTACCAATAAATGGCCCCCACAATGTGATTCCTGTCCTCTCACGGGTTGGTTACCGGTCTTGAGCACCCATGAATCCCCATTGCTACCACGGGTCGTTCGGTCTCAATACCCCTCCGATTAGGGTCTGACATAACAGGACATCCTAGCCAAACACTACTAGACAATCCTAGATATGTCATCCAACAGTTTAGGAAGGTGTCCAGAGGGCATCTCCGGAAGCATCCCATAATATTCCCGTACTAGTCCAAGGACAAAAGTGTCAAAAGGACACCTCTCCTTTCCAAACCATACTTAAGCATACACATGCATCAATTCATATCATCACAATCAATTAATCATAAACAAGTAATGCTAATGTAATCGAAGTTATACAACAGTAGTATATCATTGTAAGAATCTAATTTAGGAAACATGTCAATGATATTCAAATATAGAAACTAGATTCATGCTATCTATGTAATTAAGGAAATAACCATCCTTACCTTTTATAACTTGCAAAGGGATCCTAAGAAATCAAGTAAGATCTTGGCAAACTTGAGAAGAAGGTCCTAAACAAGTATATACAACATATTAGGAAAGATCCCTAACAGAAAAGATACCAAAACATCCAACACAGACCAATTCTGGAGTTGCTATACTCATTGGTCGAGTGGATTGGTCGACTGGCCCAGTCGACCAATCAGTCGACCAATGCAGACAGTAGCCTAAAAAAAACAGAGTTTTAAGATATGAAATCCGAATTTGGTGGTTCAAAAGGGTACTAATCAAGGGGTAAACTACATCAGTAGTATTCTAACATATAGGGGACCTCAAAACACCAATCAAATCAAGACATCAAGATCCAAATTAGGAAACAAAAAGTTACCATAATTAGATCAACCATGGATCTTGATGAATTCGAAATAGAAATCAAAGACAAGAACAATAGAAGGATGGATCATTGCTTCAGGTAAAGGTATCATGAAAACATACTTAAATCTTCAAGGAACTAGGCTTAAAAGCATAAATTTAAATAAGGAAACAAAACCTACCATATATGTAACTACCATGATTCATGAAGAACACATAGTATGGTAGAAGAGAACAACTAGAGATTGATAGATCATGGTTCATGAAAAGAAAACACAGCAATTGGCTACTAACATGATCAATATAGAAGAACCAAGGAGATCAGAATTCAAATCAGAAGTTTAACAAGATTAGATCATGGTTTGATCATGATTCCTTCAAAAGCTTGCAATGATCATGGTTAAGATCATTGTTCTAGCCTCAAATCCTGAGGATGATCATGAGAACATGTTCAGAGATGTTTCCAACAGAGAATACAGCATCTCTTCTACTGTCTCAACTCAAAAAGGAAAGAAAAACAAAGATGGAGGAGGAGAAGAAGAGAGAGTAGACATACCTTTTGATGCAAAAGGAAGAGTTTCGACGAAGATCCGTCAAGAAAACACCAAGGATGCAAGGGAGATGACTTGCAGAGGTCTTTGGTTCGTTCCAAAGAGTTTGGAGGCAGCAAATACGAAGTGGACTCGAGATTGGACTTAAATAGAGCAAGAAAAACCTAATTGCCAAAGACAGCACTCATTGGTCGAGTGGATTGGTCGACTGGCCCAGTCGACCAATCATCGACCAATGCTCGACAAAGAAGTCCAAAACAAGGAATTGAAGGCCCGGATCAAATCCAATCCTAAAGGGGTTTTGCACACAAGTCAAGTGACTTACCTAATAGGTAGAAATGCCTTCAAACCAAGATAGAGAGCACTCCAAGTCCATCAACTAATCCGGTCTTCATCAAGATTCAGTTTCCATAAATAGAACTTCATCATCAACTTTCATGGATTCAAAACCAGACACCAAGTCCTCCACTGGGATGGCCCAAAGCTGACTTCTTACTTTACTCCGGGTCATCGGACCTACAAATAACAAGGTTTCCGGGTCAAGGTTAGGGCTGGGTTTTACACTAGGCCGCAGAACTAAGTCCAGCATGACCTGCTGAATGATGTAGGAGAGATCGATCTCGAAGCCCATGGAGATGCGGTAGATGACTAAGGCCTCCATCACTGTGACCCGATGGTGATGTCCGGCTTTCAGCATAATGTTTCGGCCGACTATGCGACCGATAATCCGTGCAGAATCCGTCATCCGTCCGCTGGTCCACGGAGTGAAGCATCGACGGCTATCCCATAGCGTAGAGCATATCTCGCGTAGCTCGTACGGCATTCAGATGGCTGTCCGGATCTGCTCCTGCGGGTATCCACACACACCTGCTTGTGGATAGTAAGGAACCCTGCAAGATCTCAGCCGGTGTCCGGGTGGAGAAGCGAATCCGAGTCCGGAAGACCCTACTCCCGAGGACAAGTCTAAGTGGATGTCCTTGGCCTCGAGCCTCCTCTGTGTAGGTAAGGTTGCTGAAGAACAACCTCACTAGTTTCGGGTATACCGGCAGATCCTCGGTGAAGAGATGAGTCCACCGCAATGTGTCGAATCTCTGCCGAATCCTAAAGGCTACGAGCTGGCGTAAGTGAAGTAGACGTCCCATCTCAATATTGCGAGACCTGAAGTAGGCCTCGTACAAGAACTCGGCCCGAGGTGTGTCAAACATGTCCGATCTCCTAACCTCCCGTCTAGGCTCGAAGGAACCCGACCTCGCCCCTAAGAGCACCTACAATGCGACCACGACCTCTACCTCGTCCTCGCCCTCCCCTCTGCATAGTGCGTATTTGTGAAAGAAACAAGAGACAATTCCAGTTAGTGCTACTTTAAGATTTGAGCCAAAAGGGTATTTTCGTAATTTTTCGGAAAATTTCAAATTTGGGGGAAATTTGATTTGAACATACTAGCATGTGCGCAATACTTGGAATTTCATGTCTATGAAGTTTGTTTGATGAAAATCGATCGAAAACTTGGATTAAAGCGAAAAATTCAGCAAGAAGGAAATTTGGGGATTTTGCAATTTAGGTCAAAATTGGATTTTTGAAAAGTTGAAATTGGTTAAATCAAATTGTATGGACCTATCTACAATGTCATCTTGAGCATGTAGCATTTGATCTCGTGCGAAAATTTCAAGCGGTTTGAGAGAAAACGGAATTTTTCTAAAGATATCGATTTCGGTATGAAAACGTTGCGAGATGAACACCAATATGTTAAAACTTGTTGTCTATGCATGGCATTGTATTTAAAACCTAGGGAATATGTTTCTAAGCATTCCTAAGCATGATTTCTAGCATTGGATACAAGCAAAGCATGGTTTTGATTGAAATGCAAGCATGAGAAGATGAAAATGGAAGAAAGAATGAGAGATTTACCTTGTTTGTGATGATTGTGGGTTGTTGTGTTGTTGTTGAAGCACCAAATCACCTCAAGAACACTTGTGAGAACCTTTGGAGACTTTCCCTAGAGCTCTCTCACCTTTGGAAGAAGTTAGAATGAGGTTGGAATGTGGAAATGAGGCTTATAATGTGAATTTTCGCATTCTGTCTGCATTGGTCGACTCATTGGTCGGGTCGATCGACCAATCACTCGACCAATGATCACAGAGACCTCTTTTGCTGTTGAATTTTTGGAAAATGTGATTTTTGCCTTATGGATTATTGTTTGATGACTATATGGATATATTTAAGCATGATTTAAGTTTTCAAATCATTTGGACTTGTGGTTTATGTTAAAACTTCGAAATTCGGTATTTTGATGTTCTCGGTTTTGCAGAATGGTTACTCTGAGAAGTGGGCGTGGTGAATCCAGTGGTCAAGGAGGTGGTGAAATACCTCATGGAAGTGGTGAAATACCTCATGGAGGTGGTGAGATACCTAATGTTGATCAAGGTACCCATGAGATACCTGGTGCCCCGAATGTTGGAAGTTTCCGAGATATTGCCAATATTATGGGCAATATGATGCAGCAGCAAGCAGCTCAGTTCAACCAGATGTTGGTGGGTTTTATGACTCTGCATAATGAGACTCGAGCTGGTGCTAATGTGAATCCTCATGCCGCAGTCCGGAATGCGGGAGGTTTAGCTGGAACTCCTCATACTGCCCTGATGGAGAGTTTTCTGAAGATGCAAGTACCCACTTTCACTGGAGTTACCAAGGACCCCTTGTTTCCTAACAAGTGGCTTCATGAGTTGGAGAAGGCTTTCCGACATCTGCAATGCTCGGAAGCTCAGAAGATTCTGTTCGCTGAACAGAAGTTGCAACAAGAAGCTGATGCATGGTGGATCTCCACTCGACCTGTTTTGGAAGGTTTGCATGCAGGAGTTGTAACTTGGGAATTGTTCAAAGAGGCTTTTTGTATGAATTACTTTCCCCAGGCGGTGAAAGATGCAAAGGAAGCTGAGTTCATGGTTCTTACTCAAGGATCTCTGTCTGTGTTGGAGTACCAACAGAAGTTCGAGGAGCTTCATTTCTTTGCTCCAGATTCTCTGAAGGATGACCTCGCCAAAGCAAAGAAGTTCTTCAAAGGACTGCGCCTCGCCATTAAAGCTTATCTCACGAGTCCAGCCTATAGTGAGCTATGCTCAAGTGGTGCGAGAACTCGAAGAAGTTGGAAGAAACGAGAGGAGGAAAGTGCTCGTGTGCAAAAGCCCCGGCGATCAAGGAATTCTAGTTTGGTGGATCGTAATGACCGTCGTTTTGTGAGACCTACACCCTACCCCACTCCTACCTTTCAGCCTAAGAGTGTAGGTCGAACACGGGTTTTCAGCAGCCCGGCCGGTTTAGACGGTATGGCGGAAACCGACCACCAGCAAGTGCAAGTGCAAGTGCAAGTGCAAGGCCTTTTGTTCGGAAGCCCTATGTTGCAGCCACCCTGTTGGACCCAAGCAATCCTGTTTGCTTCTACTGCAAGCAAGCTGGTCATTTTGCTCGTGCTGTCTGTCCAGCGGCCCGCCCAGCGATCTGCTCCAGGTGGTGAAGAGTGCTCCTGCTCCTCCCTCTGGTAGAGTTTTCGGTATTTCAGTCTTTGAGCGGGATCCAAGCCATGAAGTGATTACGGGTACATTGTTAGTTGCTTCTATTTCTGCATTTGTCTTATTTGATACGGGTGCATCTCATTCGTTCATGTCATCTCGCATTCATCAAGAAGACTAACCTAATCCCGAGAAGTTGTCTAGTTGTTTATTGATTAGTACACCTCTGGTCTGTTGTGAAACTAGATAAGGGGTTATCTAAATGTCCTGTGTTGATTGGTGAGAAGAACTTGGAAGCCAATTTTGTAATTCTTGACATGAAGGACTTCGATATTATTTTGGGAATCGATTGGTTAACAGCCCACAAAGTTGTGTTCCTTTGTTCCTCAAAGAAGATTCAGTTTCATATTTGTGGAAGTCCGGTCTTAGAATTTCAGGGTGAAAA